>NC_057804.1:271950616-272250616 GCF_018294505.1 Triticum aestivum | reverse complement strand
ATTTCTGAGGCACATCAAACAAATGCAACATGTTGATTGCATGCCCTCTGATCATGTTGTGGTCACCAGACTTAGGCAATAGAGTGTGCCTTAGGATGCAGTTGATTGTTGGCAGCCCTGACAGAAGAAAGTGGACTGATCCAAACTTATGTGTCTCAACAGCTTTGTCTGGGATCTCCTTGTACATGTGTGCCATGGAATTGTGGTCCATCTTCTTCTTGGCATATACATCCAGGTCATCATCATTTTCCTTTGGGGCATTGATCAGTCTTGCCCATTCCTCAACAGTGGACTGGTACCTTGTACCTTCAGACATCCAAACTATCCTCCCATCTAGATAGAAGTGTGTTGTAGAGTAGAATTGCATGATAAGTTCATCATTCCAGTTTGTGAGCTTTTGCCCAACATAATCTGCAACTCCACAAGCAACAAAACTGTCTTGCACTCCAAGATAGTGATCTTCATTTTCCTTAATATAAGTCCAGTCGACCCACCTCATATCACATACTATGGTCTTCTTGTCCAACAAGATTGTCTCATAGAAGTCCTGCTGTTCCTCCTTGAGGCATATGGATCTGTCAGCCTCCATAGGCTCAACCCTGAGTCTCTTCTGATGTTCATGTCCTCAGCCACATGATGGGCATCATTGTGGTCTAGTATCTTGGGCTTGAGCTTCCTTAGGACTTGTCCTTCTTCATCTTCCTCATCAGCAACATTAGGCACTGGGGCCTTGTTTTTCTCCGCAGCTGGAATACTCCTGGTATTCCTTTTTGGTGCAAGCTTGGCCTTGGGGGCAGCTTTGGGTGCTTCATTGGGCTTTGATGTTGCAGCCCCTGATCTAATAGCATCACCCATAAGATTTTGTGCTTTGGGTGCTGCTGCAGCAACCTCTTCTTCCTCTTCCATCATGGAAGGTTGCCCAACAACTCTGGCTATGGTCTTCTTGACCCTTTCCTTCCTTTTCTTTCCTTCAGCAGCAGGCTCTTTGGATTGAGATTCCAAAGGGATTTGAGTGGAGACTCTGGCTTTGGACATTGGTTGTTTTCCTGCTGGCCTTTTAATCTTCATGCCTGGCTTTACTGCAGTTGAGCTGAGCTTCTTCTTGAGCTCTACTTTCTTGGAAGTAGCCTCATCCTCTTCAGCTCTATAATCCTCATCTTCAGAGTCTGAAGTTCTCTTCTTCCTTTGCCTGGTAGCAGCCTTAGGCAGGTTGCTAGGAGTGCTTCTGCTGCCTTCATCTGAAGTGCTAGAGGGACTAGTGCCCTGACTTATGTCAATCTGCTCTTCTGACCTGTTCTGGCTGTCACTCTGGTCTGACATGCTGCAAACACTGACTGCTGACCCTGTGAAGAGTTATAGATGAGATAGAGTGGATGAGTATCACAAAATGCAGAGATTTTTGCAAAAGAACAATTCAAAAATTTAGTTTTAGTTTTCCACAGAAAGCATTTCGGATCAACCGACTCGGTGATACTGAAGCAGTTTTGGAACCTGAACTGATGAACTCGGTTGGACCGAGTCACAGTTTGGTGGCACCGAGACTGCTAGGGTTTCACAAAGTCCTAAAATCGGTCTCACCGATTAGCAATTCCTGGTCAGACCGAGAGTTACTAGTGCAATGGCATACGCCAAATCGCTGGGACCGAGTTTTTCAACTCTGTGGGTCCGAGATGGTTTCGGCGGAAACCTAACCCTAAAATTTTGAATCTCATCTAATCTACGGATTGCATTGACTGGATAGGAGTGTTTCAATCGTGGCAAGAATCAATAAGAACACAATGTGCTAGGAATCAGACGAGGATAGCACAGTGATCGAGTCCATACCCTAGCTCGGCGATGAACTCGCTACGGCGGCAACGGCGGGGTTGAATTCCGTTGACGGCGGCGGAGACCAGCGACAGGAGGCGGCTGGCGACGAGGAGACGATCCGGAGACCTTGGAGGCAGAGCGAGCTATTGCGCGGGCGAAGGGGTTCGGAGGAATTTCCAAATTTTTGCCCGTGACTATATATAGCCCGACCCTGTCGGTGTGACCGAGTGGAACAACTCGGTGGCACCGAGATGCATAACTGTGTACAGTTACAGCAACTCGGTGTGACCGAAAAGTTCAAATCGGTTGCACCGAGATTGAAAACTTAGATCGACTTAATGATCTCGGTAGGACCGAAATGGAGGAATCGGTCAGACCGAGAATCACAAAGAAGTTTTGGAAGTTTAAGTCTATGACGAATCGGGGACTCCGAGTGCTCCTCACACAGAGTGGTTCGAATCTGACTTGATCAAATTTTGTGATGTAGCATGAATAGAGTTTGAGACGAGAAAAGCATAGATAGCTAGAGAAGGTTCTTAGGCATTCTTGTCCATCCACTTGGCAAAAAGAAAAAGAGGCAAATCAATCAAAACAACAAGTGGATGTCCTTGAATGAGTAAAATATGCACCAACATGCTCACACAATAAGATGGCAAATGAAATATGTGGCAAAACATGCACAACCAATTCTAGCATCTATCAAACAATTGGCGATGACTAGGTCATCTATATATGAGTATATTGACTTAGGAGTCAAATGAGAACATTTGATCATAGGTCATACTCATCGTTTAAGCTCAAGTGGGGTTACCACTTTTACATAATGCATTGATGTGTTCACACCATTAGAGTTGCTTTGACTCAATTCTTAGAGTTAAGCTCCCCCTAGATGTGAGATCCCCCCTTAGAGGGATGAACTAACCTTGGGTTTTGTCGATGATGACTTCATGTAGGTGTTGAAGATGTGGATGCTCAATGTTGATGTAGATCATTTGGAGCAATCCGTTGGAGTGAGTTGCACTTTCAACTTACCTACATGGGTTAGTCCCACAAGGAACAAACAAGAATATCCATAGACATAGAGTGATGCACACACAAGATGATGTCCATGAAATCATTAGGTTACCTTGTCCCTTGCCTTACCAACATGAGGGTTTGTGACTCCTTGAACTAGTGCAAGATGTGGAAGTTGATTGCACTTGTCCTTGCCATAATGATATGAGTGAAGAATGTTGGCGGAGTCACCCTCAAGAACTCTCTAGTTCTTCTTCTTCGGGATCCACATCATCTTGATGGGAATCCTTGGAGTTGTAGTTGTACTTGATGAAGTAGAACTTGACGTAGTCTTGGGAACCCACTTGAACGAGGCCTTAGGTGCTTCTTCAAATGCATCAATCTCTTCTTGAAGCTTGTCCTTGCCTTTGTTCTTGTGATCTTGTGGTGGAAGATCATCTTGTGCTTGTGTTCCCTTGAAGGAAGTAGGATCATACTTCTCTTGTTGAGGAACAAACTTCATCTTGGGGTATTGATCTTCTTCCCACTCAACTCCATTGGCATTGAACTTTCGTTCAAAACCAACACCTTGATTCTTCCGGTGTCTTCCTTGCTTGCGTACAATTTCCTCGAATTGCTTACTCCCGGCAAGGCTCTTGTAAACACCTTTCTCTATAATTCCCTTCAATAAGCTATTTTCTTGCTCAAGTGTAACTTGGCTAAGAGAATCATTAGTGGAATCAAGAGAACTACTAGAAGCAACAATATTGACATTATTATTGTTACTACTAGAGGAAGTATCTTTCTTGTACTTGTTACTAGACTTGACTTGAGGCATGTAAGTAGATAAGAGTAAACGCTTGGCAATGTAAGAAGAACTTTTCTTACGGAGATCATCATTGATTGCTTTTAAGAACTCATGCTCTTGCTCAAGATTGAGCTTTTCAAAGCGTAACTTCTCATGAGCCCTTAAAAGTTCTCGATGATCTTCGAAGATAGTTTCATGAGCCAACTTAAGAGTGTTTAGTTCTTTAGTTAGAAGCTCAATCTTCTCCTTATCATTGTCATTCATTTTATCTTGATTAGCATGATTAATTGATGTTTCATCATAGTATTCATCACTAGAGTTGTCAACAAGTAGATCATCATCCACAAGCAAGTCATCTTCATAACTATTGAAATCAACATACTCAGGATGTGTTACCTTTGGACCTTTGGCCATGAAGCATCTTCCAATTCCTTCATTTGGTGAATCAAATATGTCGTAGGAGTTTGTTGACACAAGTGCTAGACCGGCAACACCTTCATCTTGAGTATATTCAGAGTCGGAGTGATAGCTTCTCTCGGAGTGTTTGTCGGAGTCGGAGCCGGATACCCATTCACCAACATGAGCTTGATGTCTTCGTTTTGTGTAGCTCCTTGATGTCTTGTCCTTCCTTTCCGAATCCTTGCTTCTCCGTGAGGGTCTTTGTTCATAACGATCATCTCTACTCCTCCTCTCTCTTGGTGGTGATTCTTCTCTTTTGCTTCTTCTTCTTGGAGAATCTTCTCTTCTTTTGTAGGGTGCCGTACACTCATTGGAATAGTGTCCAGGTCTCCCACAATTGTAGCAATTGCGCTCTCGACTAGAAGATCTTTTGTCATCATAAGACCTTGACTTGGAGCTTCTTTCTTTGCTTCTACTCTTGTAGAATTTGTTGAAGTTCTTCACCATTAAGATCAATTCTTCATGGAAGGTTTGTTTCTCACTTGACGATGTGGGGGATTCACTTGAGGCTTTTTAAGCACCACTTGACTTGTTGTGAAGTTCCTCCTTATCCTTGAGTGACATCTCATGAGCAACAATTCTTCCAGTGACTTCCGTTAGCTTGAGATCTTTGTAGTTTGGCATCATTTGGATCAATGTGCACACGGTATCATACTTTCCATCTAGTGCTCTTAGGATCTTCTTGGTGATGAATCTGTCGGTCATCTCTTCACTCCCTAAGCCGGCAATCTCATTTGTAATAAGAGCAAGCCTAGAGTACATTTCAGCAACACCTTCACCATCCTTCATTTTGAACTTGTCAAGCTGACTTTGGAGCACATCCAACTTGGATTCCTTGACGGATTCGGTACCTTCATGCATATCAATCAAAGTATCCCAAATTTCCTTTGCATTCTCAGGACGGCTGATTTTGTTGAATTCTTCGGGGCACAATCCTTTGAAGATGATATCACAAGCTTGAGCGTTGTATTGCAGCATCTTCAATTCTTCCGCATTAGCTTCACGGTTCGGCTCTCTCCCATCAAAGAATTCACCTTGCAAGCCAATACAAATAATTGCCCAAACGGCGGGGTTATGTCCGAGAATATGCATTTTCATCTTATGCTTTTAGCTAGCAAAGTTAGTACCATCAAAGTAAGGACCTCTACGGTGATAATTTCCCTCGCTAGACGCCATACTCTCCTAGGTTTTGAAACCAAGGCTATGACCACCAAAGCTATGGAAATCAAAGCAAATGGAGACCAAAGCTCTGATACCACTTGTAGGACCTTGAAGTATGTCTATAGGGCGGGTGATTAGACTACTTGACCAATTAAAAACTTAACCTTTTCCCAATTTTAGAGTTTGGCATATTTTAGCTATCTTAGGACAAGTCAAGCAATCATCACACAAATCAAGCAAGCATGCAAAGAGTATATGGGCAGCGGAAATTAAAGCATGCAACTTGCAAGAAAGTAAAGGGAAGGGTTTGGAGGATTCAAACGCAATTGGAGACACGGATGTTTTTGGCGTAGTTCTGATAGTAGGTATTATCGTACATCCACGTTGATGGAGACTTCAACCCACGAAGGGTAACGGTTGCGCGATTCCATGGAGGGCTCCACCCACGAAGGGTCCATGAAGAAGCAACCTTGTCTATCCCACCATGGCCGTCGCCCACAAAGGACTTGCCTCACTAGCGGTAGATCTTCATGAAGTAGGCGATCTCCTTGCCCTTACAAACTCCTTGGTTCAACTCCACAATCCTGTCGGAGGCTCCCAAGTCACACCTAGCCAATCTAGGAGACACCACTCTCCAAGAAGTAACAAATGGTGTGTTGATGATGAACTCCTTGCTCTTGTGCTTCAAATGATAGTCTCCCCAACACTCAACTCTCTCTCATAGGATTTGGATCTGGTGGAAAGAGAATTTGAGTGGAAAGCAACTTGGGGAAGGCTAGAGATCAAGATTCATATGGTAGGAATGGAATATCTTGGCCTCAACACATGAGTAGGTGGTTCTCTCTCAGAAATGGTAAGTTGGAAGTGTAGGTTTAGTCTGATGGCTCTCTCCACGAATGAAGAGGAGGTGGAGGGGTATATATAGCCTCCACAGAAAATCTAACCGTTACACACAACTTACCAAACTCGGTGGGACCGATTCAACAGACTCGGTCAGACTGATTTAGTAAACCTAGTGACCGTTAGTAATTTTCGGTGGGACTGACATGCAACTCGGTGAGACCGATTCTGTTAGGGTTAGGGCATAACGTAATCTCGGTAAGACCAATTACACAAACTCGGTGAGACCGATTTTGGTAATAAGCTTTCCAGAGAGTTGGTCAGGTAAACTCGGTGGGACCGATTTGCTCTTTTCAGTGAGACCGAAATGTTACAAAAGGGAAACAGAGAGTTTACGTTGCAATCTCGGTGGGACCGATCGTGTCACATCCCTAGCTTCTGGTGCTGCCTGGTGTTTGCATCATGTCTAAATTTCTGAAACTTGAACTGAGGAAATTTGGAAGCCTCAAAAATTTAAATAAAAGAGGGGCAAAGAACCCTGGAAAATGCATTCAATGTTTCCAAAATGGCCTTAACTAATGTTGGTTATATTTTGGCAAGGGTTTTACACCAAACCAAAAATAATGAACATTTTTGAGGAATATTTTGAGCATTGAATTTAAATCATATTCTATTTTGAATTTGGAATTATATTCATAATATATAATGAATATATTTTCAAATACCCATGAAATATTTTATGAGCTTTTGGAAAAGTCCATCTAGCCAAACAAAAATATTCAGAGGAGTTTTTGGCATTGTTTGAATTATTTTAAATTCAAAACAGTGGCAAAAGAATTAAATAAAAATAAAACAGAACAGAAAAGGAAAACAGAACAGAAACTTACCTGGACTTACCTGGCGCTCACCCAAGCCCACCTGGACGGCCCAACACTTCCGGCCCAGCCCATCTCCACTCCTCCCCTGTCGTCTTCCTCCCCCTCGCCCCGAAGCTGCTCGGTGGCAAGCGCCGACGCCGCCCCGGGCCACCTCCTGCTTGCCGCTTCGCCCTGGCCTCTTCGGGTGACGCCACGCAGCCCCCTCGCTCCTCTCTCTCACTCTCTCCCGACCCCTGCTCCCTTCTCTGCTCTCCCCCTCTCGCACCCCAGGGCGCTCGTCGCCGCCGTCCACTGCCACCACGGCCACCGGGCCTCCCTCGCTTCCCCGACTAGCCCAGAGGCTCCGCCTCGACCCCCTCTTCCTCTCCACCGAGCCATGAGGTCCCGGACGCGCTGCAACGCCGCCACCATCGCCGTTCCCGTCGCCGGCCACCGAAGCTCACCGCCGTCGATTCGCGATGTCTGGCGCGTCCCCAAGCCCACTGAGCCACCCTGCTGCCTCCCTGTGAGCTTGCCATTGTTTCCCCACACCTCTCTCTCTCGCGCGCGCCCTGTAGCCGCCGCCCCACGAGCACCCGAAGCCGCCGTCCGCCATGGCCGGTGAGCTTCGTGCTCCCGAGCTCCTCCACCTGCGCTCGTTGCCTCCGAGTGCTCCTCACGACCCCAGTAACCCGTAGAGGCCCTCAGCTGATCTCGCCGTGCCAGGTAACGCCGAACCCGAGCACGCCCGAGCTCCGGCCACCGCTGCCGAGCTCGAGGCCATCGTCTCCGGCCGCCCTAGCTGCTGCTGCTTGCTGAAACGGGCGCGGGTGAGCTCCACCTCTCCGTAGCCGCTCTCCTCCGTCCATTTGGACGCCGGAGGAGCGAGCCCGAGCCCTCCGCCGCGTCTGTTGCCACCGGCGACTAACCGCCGGCGGGTTAGGCCCTGTTGACCAGGGGTTTGACCTCCCCTGGGTCGATGACAGGTGGGGCCAGCCCCCTGTTAATTAGTTTAGTTTTTTTTCTAATTTTTTTAGCCACTGTTTCACTGACAGGTGGGCCCAGAGCCCTGCTAATGTTAGCTTAGTACTAATTAACTTTTAGCTAACCCACTAAGTCACTGACGTGTGGACCCGCCCCTGTTAGTTATTAGTTAGGATTAGTTAGTGCTAATTAACCTAGATTAGTATTTAACCTAACACTAACTAATTCGGTTAGTTAGTAGTGTCACTGATCAGTGGACCCCACTGGTCAGGTTTGACCTGGGGCGCCCAGTTGACCTGCTGACATCAGCATGACCTAGTGCTGACGCAATAAATCATTTTCTGGATTTATTTTTATTCAGAAAATTCCAGAAAATTGTATAAACTTCTAAAATTCATAGAAATTCAACCGTAACTCCAAATTAAATAAATTATATATGAAAAATTATCAGAAAAATTCGAGGAATCCATCTGTACCATTTTCATGCATGTTAGAACAACTTATAGCTTCTGTTTAGCACAAATCAATTAAATGACTTTGAATAATCACATATGGAGTTTGAATTTGAATCTTGTATTCAAACCAACTTCGTTTAATCTGTTGCTAGTTGCATTAGCTCGAAACACATTCATATTGCCATGTCATGAGCATGCATCATATTGTGCATTGCATTGATTGTATTTCTTCCTTGTTGCCGGTATCTGTTCCCTCCCGATAGACGATGTTCCGACGTTGTGATCGTTGACACTGATGAAGACTCAATGTTATCTTCAGAAGTGCTAGGCAAGCAAAACCCCCTTGTTCATTCCGATAAAATCCCACTCTCTCGCTCCTGCTCTCTTTTACTGCATTAGGACAACAACGACATATTTGTTACTTGCTGCGGTAGTTGAACCCCTTTATCCTTTGCATGACCTGTCATTGCCACAGTAAATAGATGAAACCCACTAGCATGAGTAGGAGTTGTTTGAGCCCTGTTGTGCCTACTCATTCATGTTCGTTTGTCATGCCTGCTACTGCTTAGAGTTGAGTCAGGTCTGATTCATTGGGGATGAATCAGAGGTGTGTGAACATGTCCTACTGTGTGTGAGCTAAGTGTGTGAACATGATTTGGTAAAGGTAGCGGTGAGAGGCCATGTAGGAGTACATGGTGGGTTTTCTCATTGCAGCCATCCTCAGGAACTGAGTTCTGTGTTTGTGATCCATGATCAGTTACTACCACACATTGGGCTCCGGGCGCTCCAAGCTCTCTCGACTTATTAATCAACATGATCTCTGTCCAGGAGTTGCAACTAGTTTCTGGTGTTTGTAGGTAGTGTTAGTAGTCTACCAAGTGGCACCCGGTACAGGTGGGCTTGGGACAGACTAGGCACAGTGGCACGGTGTACCAAGCGTACATCCACCCATCGAGGTGGGCTTGGGAACCCTGCACACATCGTTTGGGGCCGTAAGCGACACCCCGGCCGGATCTCCTTGTGGATGGAACCCGAATAGGCGATAAACCTGGACTAGAGACTTGTTCGGTTAGTCAGGTCGTGGCCGACTCCCTCGCCCGGCTTCCGCTTGAAGGTTGCCGAGGTACATGATGTGTACAGGGCGATAAGTGGCGAAAGCGTGTGTGAAGAAGTACACCCCTGCAGGGTTATCATTATCTATTCGAATAGCCGGATTCCTCGGATATGGAAACTTGGACCCCTTGCATAGTTCATAGACAAGTGAAAGTGGATACTCTAAAATACGCAAGATAAGCGTGAGTGCTATGGATGGCGTTCTCGTAGGGAGACGGGAGCGGTTCCATAGTGGTGTATTGGTTGGTGAATATGTGGACTCGTGTGCGCCACCTCAAAAGAGTTACTTGCAGTCGTAGTTCAGGTTAGCCACCGAGTCAAAGCTGGCTTGCTGCAGTTAAACTCCACCACCCCCCTTTGTTGATAATGATGCATATGTAGATAGATCTGATGTAAGTCTTGCTGGGTACATTTGTACTCACGTTTGCCTATTTTATGTTTTTGCAGAGAGACTTCAGTCTCACTAGTAGTTCCGCTTGGACTTCGACGTTTAGCTTGTTACCTCAGCTACGATCTTGTGCCCTCGGCAGGATTTGGTAGATAGTCAGGCTTCTCAGCCTTTTTCATTTATAGTTGTCTGTACTCAGACATGTTAAGCTTCCGCATGTGCTTTGATTTGTATGCTCTGAGTGTTGGGTCATGAGACCCATGATTCTAATATCTCACTCCTCGGAGCCTATTGAATTAACTGGTTGAGTCGTAGAGTCATTTTGTGATGCCATGTTGTATTGCACATATCGAGCATATTGTGTGTATGTTATTGAAATGCTTGGTATGTGTGGGATCTGACTATCTAGTTGTTTATCCTTAGTAGCCTCTCTTACCGGGAAATGTCTCCTAGTGTTTCCACTGAGCCATGGTAGCTTGCTACTGCTCCGGAACACTTAGGCTGACCGGCATGTGTCCTTCTTCGTTCCGACAGCCCGAGCGGAGCCCATCGCCACCGCTCGTCATTGCCGCACCCAGAGCCTCCCCCTCGACCCTCGCGTGCCCAGTAGCTCGGCTACCTCGCCCTCATCCTCTCCGACGAGTCAAGCGACCTCGGACGCCCTGCATCGCCGTCATCAAGCCGTCTTCTTCACACACGGCCGCCGGATGCCGCTCGTCGATTCGCCGTCTCCGCCACCTCCCCGAGCCCACCGAGCTGCTCGTCGACCTCGCTGTGAGCTCCTCTGCCAAACCCCTCTCTCCCCGTGCTCTATTTCCCTCCGTAGCCGCCGTTACCACCGCGGTCGAGAGCTTCTGGCTGTCGGCCATGGCGTGGCCGTGGCCACAGCCACCGCAGCTCGCTCCCGAGCCCACCGTCGTGCTCACCGCAACCTCAGGAGCCCGCAGCACCCACCAGTTTCTCCCGTAGGACACCATAGCGTCGAATCGATCGGCGCCCGAACTCCGGCGTCGCTGCGAGCTCGATTCCGGCGAGCTCCGGCCACCACAGCCGCTGCCGCTCGCCCAGTTGGATGCGGCGCATCTTCAGCTACCCGTAGGAGCAAACCACGCGTCGAATGGTGCTCCGTAGCGAGCACACGTTGCATCTCCGTCGTTGGCCATGGTCGTCGCCGGCGAAACTCCGGCGGGAGCTGACGTGGCTCCGTCATTAGGAGCTAATCCAACTAACTAAACCACCTACAGCCACTGACAGTAGGCCCCACCCCTGGTCAAACCCCAGTCAGCGTTGGGTTTGACCGGGATTAGTTCCTGTGTCACTGACGTGTGGACCCCGCACGTCAGGTTTGACCTGGACCTGGCCGTTGACTCGCTGACGTCATGCTGGCATCAGGCTGACGCAGTTAAATCATTTTCTGGAATTATTTTAATTCTAAATATTCAGGAAATTCCAGAAAATGTTCAAAACTTCAAAAATTCATAGTAATTCAACCGTAACTCCAAATTAAATAATTTATATATGAAAAATTATCAGAAAAATTCAAGGAATCCATCTGTACCATTTTTATGCATGTTAGAACAACTTATAGCTGCTGTATAGCACAAATCAATTAAATGGCATTTGAATAATCACATATGGAGTTTGAATTTGAATCTTGTATTCAAACCAACTTCATTTAATCTGTTGCTAGTTGCATTAGCTCAAAACACATTCATATTGCCATGTCATAGCATGCATCATTTTGTGCATTGCATTGATTGTGTTCTTCTTTGTTGCCGGTATCTGTCTGTTCCCTCCCGGTAGACGATGTTCCGACGTTGTGATCGTTGACACTGATGAAGACTCAATGTTATCTTCAGAAGTGCCAGGCAAGCAAAACCCCCTTGTTCATTCCGATACAATCCCACTCTCTCACTCCTGCTCTCTTTTACTGCATTAGGACAACAACGATTCATCTGTTACTTGCTGCGGTAGCTGAACCCCTTTATCCTTTGCATGACCTGTCATTCCACAGTAAATAGATGAAACCCACTAGCATGGGTAGGAGTTGTTTGAGCCCTGTTGTGCCTACTCATTCTTGCTTGTTTGTCATGCCTGCTACTGCTTAGAGTTGAGTCAGGTCTGATTCATCGGGGATGAATAAGAGGCGTGTGAACATGTCCTACTGTGTGTGAGCTAAGTGTGTGAACACGTTTTGGTAAAGGTAGCGGTGAGAGGCCATGTAGGAGTACATGGTGGGTTGTCTCATTGCAGCCGTCCTCAGGAACTGAGTTCTGTGTTTGTGATCCATGATTCAGCTACTACCACGCATTGGGCCCGAAACCAATGGACCCTCTCGGCTTCTTGATCACCCTTGTCCTCTGTCCAGGAGTTGCAAGTAGTTTCTGGTGTTTGTAGTATGCTGGAGGCCATGGGCAGCGCTGACCGTAGGGGTGGGCTGTGATGCGGTAGGCACGTGGCACGGTGTACCGGGCGCCCGTTTGGTGTCTCGGGAACCCTGTTCACATCGTTTGGGGCTGTGAGCGAAACTCCGGCCGGATCTCCTCATGGATGGAACCCGAATAGGCGATAAACCTGGACTAGAGACTTAGGTGATTAGGTAGGTCATGGCCGACACCCACGTTGGGCTTCCGCTTGAAGGTTGCCGAGTACATGTCGTGTAAACGACGGTAAGTGGTGAGAGCGTGTATGAAGAAGTACACCCCTGCAGGGTTAACCTAATCTATTCGAATAGCCGTGTCCGCGGAAAAGGACTTCTGGATTGCTTATATCAGTTCATAGACAAGTGAAAGTGGATACTCTAAAATACGCAAGATAAGCGTGAGTGCTATGGATGGCGTTCTCGTAGGGAGACGGGAGCGGATCCATAGTGGTGTATTGATATGGTGAATATGTGGACTCGTGTGCGCCACCTCAAAAGAGTCGCTTGCAGTCGTAGTTTAGGATAGCCACCGAGTCAAAGCTGGCTTGCTGCAGTTAAACCCCACCACCCCTTTGTTGATAATGATGCATATGTAGTTAGTTCTGATGTAAGTCTTGCTGGGTACATTTGTACTCACGTTTGCCTATTTTATGTTTTTGCAGAGAGACTTCAGTCTCACTAGTAGTTCCGCTTGGACTTCGACGTTTAGCTTGTTACCTCAGCTATGATCTTGTGCCCTCGGCAGTATCTGGTAGATAGTCAGGCTTCTGAGCCTTTTTCATTTATAGTTGTCTGTACTCAGACATGATAGCTTCCGCTTGTGCTTTGACTTGTATGCTCTGAATGTTGGGTCATGAGACCTATGTTTGTAATATCTCGCTCCTCGGAGCCTAATGAATAAATACTTGAGTCATAGAGTCATGTTGTGATGCCATGTTGTGTTTGCACATATCGAGCATATTGTGTGTATGTGATTGAAATGCTTGGTATGTGTGGGATCTGACTATCTAGTTGTTTATCCTTAGTAGCCTCTCTTACCGGGAAATGTCTCCTAGTGTTTCCAATGGTAGCTTGCTACTGCTCCGGAACACTTAGGCTGGCCGGCATGTGTCCTTCTTCGTTCCTGTGTCTATCCCTTCGGGGAAATGTCACGCGATGAATACCGGAGTCCTGTTAGCCCGCTACAGCCCGGTTCACCAGAGTCCTGCTAGCCCAGTGCTACAGCCTGGATTCACTCGCTGATGACCGACACGTTCGATGCTGGGTCATGGATGCCTGTCCCTGTAAGTTTGCGCCACTTTGGGTTTACGACTAGCCATGTCAGCCCAGGCTCCTTATCATATAGATGCTAGCGACACTGTCATATACGTGTGCCAAAAGGCGCAAACGGTCCCGGGTAAAGGTAGGGCGACACCCGTGGGAATACCGTGCGTGAGGCCGCAAAGTGATATGAGGTGTTACATGCTAGATCGATGTGGCATTGAGTCGGGGTCCTGACAATTGCCATGTCATGAGCATGCATCATATTGTGCATTGCATTGATTGTATTTCTTCCTTGTTGCCGGTATCTGTTCCCTCCCGATAGACGATGTTCCGACGTTGTGATCGTTGACACTGATGAAGACTCAATGTTATCTTCAGAAGTGCCAGGCAAGCAAAACCCCCTTGTTCATTCCGATAAAATCCCACTCTCTCGCTCCTGCTCTCTTTTACTGCATTAGGACAACAACGACATATTTGTTACTTGCTGCGGTAGCTGAACCCCTTTATCCTTTGCATGACCTGTCATTGCCACAGTAAATAGATGAAACCCACTAGCATGAGTAGGAGTTGTTTGAGCCCTGTTGTGCCTACTCATTCATGTTCGTTTGTCATGCCTGCTACTGCTTAGAGTTGAGTCAGGTCTGATTCATCGGGGATGAATCAGAGGTGTGTGAACATGTCCTACTGTGTGTGAGCTAAGTGTGTGAACATGATTTGGTAAAGGTAGCGGTGAGAGGCCATGTAGGAGTACATGGTGGGTTTTCTCATTGCAGCCGTCCTCAGGAACTGAGTACTGTGTTTGTGATCCATGATCAGTTACTACCACACATTGGGCTCCGGGCGCTCCAAGCTCTCTCGACTTATTAATCAACATGATCTCTTTCCAGGAGTTGCAACTAGTTTCTGGTGTTTGTAGGTAGTGTTAGTAGTCTACCAAGTGGCACCCGGTACAGGTGGGCTTGGGACAGACTAGGCACAGTGGCACGGTGTACCAAGCGTACATCCACCCATCGAGGTGGGCTTGGGAACCCTGCACACATCGTTTGGGGCCATAAGCGACACCCCGGCCGGATCTCCTTGCGGATGGAACCCGAATAGGCGATAAACCTGGACTAGAGACTTGTTCGGTTAGTCAGGTCGTGGCCGACTCCCTCGCCCGGCTTCCGCGTGAAGGTTGCTGAGGTACATGACGTTTACAGGGCGATAAGTGGCGAAAGCGTGTGTGAAGAAGTACACCCCTGCAGGGTTACCATTATCTATTCGAATAGCCGGATTCCTCGGATATGGAAACTTGGACCCCTTGCATAGTTCATAGACAAGTGAAAGTGGATACTCTAAAATACGCAAGATAAGCGTGAGTGCTATGGATGGCGTTCTCGTAGGGAGACGGGAGCGGTTCCATAGTGGTGTATTGGTTGGTGAATATGTGGACTCGTGTGCGCCACCTCAAAAGAGTTACTTGCAGTCGTAGTTCAGGTTAGCCACCGAGTCAAAGCTGGCTTGCTGCAGTTAAACTCCACCACCCCCCTTTGTTGATAATGATGCATATGTAGATAGATCTGATGTAAGTCTTGCTGGGTACATTTGTACTCACGTTTGCCTATTTTATGTTTTTGCAGAGAGACTTCAGTCTCACTAGTAGTTCCGCTTGGACTTCGATGTTTAGCTTGTTACCTCAGCTACGATCTTGTGCCCTCGGCAGGATTTGGTAGATAGTCAGGCTTCTCAGCCTTTTTCATTTATAGTTGTCTGTACTCAGACATGTTAAGCTTCCGCATGTGCTTTGATTTGTATGCTCTGAGTGTTGGGTCATGAGACCCATGATTGTAATATCTCGCTCCTCGGAGCCTATTGAATAAACTGCTTGAGTCGTAGAGTCGTTTTGTGATGCCATGTTGTATTGCACATATCGAGCATATTGTGTGTATGTTATTGAAATGCTTGGTATGTGTGGGATCTGACTATCTAGTTGTTTATCCTTAGTAGCCTCTCTTACCGGGAAATGTCTCCTAGTGTTTCCACTGAGCCATGGTAGCTTGCTACTGCTCCGGAACACTTAGGCTGGCCGGCATGTGTCCTTCTTCGTTCCTGTGTCTGTCCCTTTGGGGAAATGTCACGCGATGAATACCGGAGTCCTGTTAGCCCGCTACAGCCCGGTTCACCGGAGTCCTGCTAGCCCAGTGCTACAGCCTGGATTCACTCGCTGATGACCGACATGTTCGATGTTGGGTCATGGATGCCTGTCCCTGTAAATTAGTGCCACTTTGGGTTCACGACTAGCCATGTCAGCCCGGGTTCTTTGTCATATGGATGCTAGCGACACTATCATATACGTGAGCCAAAAGGCGCAAACGGTCCCGGGCTAGGTAAGGTGGCACCCGTGGGAATACCGTGCATGAGGCCGCAAAGTGATATGATGTGTTACATGCTAGATCGGTGTGGCATTGAGTCGGGGTCCTGATAGATCGCTCACTTCGGTTTGACCGAAACGTTCGAAGGGAAACAGAGAGATTACAATCCCATCTCGGTGAGACCGAGATCCCTATCGGTAGGACCGATTTGCTTAGGGTTTGTGAAAGTGGCTGTGAATTTTGAAATCGGTGGCGCCGGATAGGAAGAATCGGTGTGACCGATTTTGGCTTTAGGTTTTAGGTCATTTGTAGATGTGAGAAAGTAGCTGAGGGTTTTGGAGCATATCACTAAGCACATGAAGCAAGAGGCTCATTAAGCAACATCTCATCCCTCCTTGATAGTATTGGCTTTTCCTATAGACTCAATGTGATCTGGGATCACTAAAATATAAAATGAAGAGTCTTGAGCTTTTGAGCTTGAGCCAATCCTTTGTCCTTAGTATTTTGAGGGATCCACTTTCATCATCCATGCCATGCCATTCATTGGGCTTTCCTTAAATAATAGTCTTGGAATAGCATTAGCTCAATGAGCTATATGTTGTTATGAATTACCAAAACCACCTAGGGATAGTTGCACTTTCACTTGGTATCATCCGGAATTCCTGAGGTGGCACATAAGCTTGCCTTGCAAATTTCTGACACCCATCGCATTTCTAACAATGTCCTCTGCATCAGCATGAGACGCCAACCAAAAAAATATGACGAAAAGCCTTAGCCACCAATTATCATGACCTGACATGATGACCACAGTCACCTGCAGGAATTTCTCATAGGATCTCACGGCCTTCTTCAGTAGAAACAAAGTGTTTAAACACGCCATTAACAATAGTCATAGACTTGGACTGCCTTGTAATCTGTCGAGCCGGATTTTCATCTTGAGGTAACTCGCCTCATGTCAAGTAAGCCAGATAAGGCATCGTCCAATCAGGAGTAGCCCGAAGAGCCGCCACGAACTATCCCTCCGGGTCAGGAATAGCAAGATCTTCTTCTGAAGGCAATTTAACAAAAGAATTGTGCAGCACATCAAGGAACACATTGGGGGAACCAGCTTACGCTATGACCCCAGACGAGACACTGCATTAGCCGCCTCATTTTTTCACCGGTCTATGTGATCCACTTGGTAACCCTTAAAATCACCAGCAATATTGTTCACTGCCTGGCGATAAGCCACAATAAGCGGGTTTTTACAATCCCACTTTCCTGAAACTTGTTGTGCCACCAAGTCTGAGTCTCCTAGAACCTGATGTCGGTGTCAAAACTGGCGGTTCTCAGGTAGGGGGTACCGAACTATGTGTCTAAGGCTAATGGTAACAGGAGGCGGGGGACACAATGTTCACCCAGGTTCGGGCCCTATCTACGGAAGTAATACCCTACTTCCTGCTTGATTGATCTTGATGAATATGAGTATTACAGGAGTTGATCTACCACGAAATCATAATGGCTAAACCCTAGAAGCCTAGCCTAAGAGATTATGATAGTTGTTGTTTCTACGGACTAAACCCTCCGGTTTATATAGACACCGGAGGGGGCTAGGGTTACACAAAGTCGGTTACAGAGAAAGGAATCTACATATACGAATCGCCAAGCTTGCCTTCCACGCAAAGGAGAGTCCCATCCGGACACGGGGAGAAGTCTTCTATCTTGTATCTTCATAGCCCAACAGTCCAGCCTATTTATATAGTCCAGCTGTCCGAGTACCCCTTAATCCAGGACTCCCTCAGTAGCCCCTGAACCAGGCTTCAATGACAATGAGTCCGACACGCAGATTATCTTCGGCATTGCAAGGTGAGTTCCTTCTCTGAATACTTCAAAGTAGATTTCGAACACAAGAATCATGTCCGACTGTGCAAAACAAATTCCACACACCACTGTAGAGAGTATAATATTCCACAAATCCATCCCACTGACAACTTTTTACAACGTGACATCACGTCACCGCCCGGTTATTATTCGAACCATTTTTTAGCCTACTGCTCCATATTTCGAGGTGCGGTTTTATTGGCACGTCTTGTCAAAGCAAAGATCGTGTCCCCTTATCATGGGATTCCCGTCAATACGGGTATAAGTAACCCAACCGTGTCATCTACATGGCGTTTGGGGAATAGGCAAATTTTAAGGCAAGTGGGGAGGCGCATGACTTTTATTGCCGTTATAAAGGGATAAGTTTCACCCTTTTTCACCCACGCCTTGTCCTTCCTCTGCCCATCCATTCTCAAGCTCCAACGCCCAAGCTCTCACCTTTTGTCGGTGTCAAAACCAGCGGATCTCGGGTAGGGGGTCCTGAACTGTGCGTCTAAGGCTAATGGTAACAGGAGCCAGGGGACACAATGTTTACCCAGGTTCGGGCCCTCTGGATGGAGGTAATACCCTACTTCTTGCTTGATTGATCTTGATGATATGAGTATTACAAGAGCTGATCTACCACGAGATTGTAGAGGCTAAACCCTAGAAGCTAGCCTATGATTATGATTGTTGTTGTCCTATGGACCAAACCCTCCGGTTTATATAGACACCGGAGGGGTCTAGGGTTACACAGAGTCGGTTATAGAGAAGGAGATCTTTATATCCGAATCGCCAAGGTTTCCTTCCATGCAAAGGAGAGTCCCACCCGGACACGACACAAAGACTTCAATCTTGTATCTTCATAGTCCAACAGTCCGGCACAAGTACATAGTCCGGCTGCCCGAGGACCCCCTAATCCAGGACTCCCTTAGTAGCCCCTGAACCAGGCTTCAATGATGATGAGTCTGGCGTGCACATTGTCTTCGTCATTGCAAGGCGGGTTCCTTCTCTGAATACTCCATAGAAGATTTTGAACACGAGGATTGTATCCGGCTCTGCAAAACAAATTTCACACACCATCATAGAGAGCATAATATTCCATAAATCTAATCTGCTGACAAATTTTTCACAGCGTGACATCACGCCGCGGCCCGGTCATTATATGAACCGTTTTTCCCAGCCTGCTACGACACGTATTGCGAGGCGGTTTTATTGGCACGTCTTGTCGAAGCGGAGATTGTGTCCCCTTATCATGGGATTCTCAATAATACGGGTGTGGGTAACCCAATCGTGCCGTTAGTATGACTCCTCGGTTTTGGGAAAGTTCCAAACGGCCACGCAGAGGACGCTTGATATTCACCCCCTTTATAAAGAGGTCCAGACCCGTCCTTTTCTTTCCACGCCCAATCCTTCCCTTCCCCTACCTCGAGTTACAACACCCAAGGTTTAGGCTAAGCGCTCCGGACCTTCAACCATGTCCGGATCCAACCCTCAAGGCCGGTGGATGGCCTCTTCTATCACAGAGGAGGACATCAAGAAGCTTAGGGAGGCTAGGTATCTGACCGGCAAAATCCCCCACAGGCTACCTCATCAAGGGCAGGTTATCAACACTCCTGATCCCAACGAGAGTGTTGTATTTGTTTCCCACTTCCTTCAAGGGCTAGGCTTTAGTCTTGATCCCTTTGTAAGAGGGCTCATGTTCTATTACGGGCTAGATTTCCATGATCTAGCTCCAGATTCCATCCTTCACATCTCGTCGTTTATCGTCGTGTGTGAGGACTTTCTCCGCATTACCCCACACTTCGGTTGTGGCTGAAGACCTTCAATGTGAAGCCGAAGATGATCGACGGGCGACACGCGGAGTGCGGAGGTGCTATAATAAGCAAAGGTGTCGATGCCCTATGGCCAAAGGGTTCCTTCCCAGAGGTGTCCGACTTATGTCAATGGGAGTGGTTTTACATCACAGCGCCCCGAGGTACAAAGGGCGGCCTCCCCGGCCTTCCGCTCGGGCCCTCCGCCCCAACTAGCATCATGGGTCAAGAAAGGGCTGGACCGGGGGCCAGCTAATGACGTGCTGACATTGCAAAGTTGCATCCGAGAACTCCTCAAGAGGGATGTCAGTCTCGTCAAAGTAATTCAAGTAATGCTAGTCTGTCGGGTCCTGCCATGCCAACGTCGATCTCTCTGTATGTGGGAGTTCAACCCGGAAGGACCGTGAACTATTCAACACTTCTTTGGCGTGATGCTCTAAGGGGTGTATCGATTATTCTTCGGATCACGAATGAAGTGTTCTGATACCACCGAGGATGCAGGTCTGAACTGGAACCGTCCAGATACCCAAGTAAGTAACTCCACGACCGAACATGCTGTTATTATATTTGTCACAACATCATTCTGAAAAATTGCCCTCAGCCAGGACTGGATAAGAAAGGCAGAGAGGATCAGGTGTTCGGCCCCTCTCCCCGAAGGCTCGCCGGATCCTGTACTAACCAGGATGCTGGCTCGCGCACCCTATAAAGTGCCATCAGGAGAAGATGAGGGGAGGAATAGAGAAACCAAAAGCAGGCTTCATGCGTTACCCATCCAAACTGGGGGGATTGGTGCCTCCGCGAAGGAGGGTGATCGGGGAGGTGAATCTAAAGTCCCCTCCCCCCAAGGGAAGAAAAGGGACGCCCCTGAAGACTTGGAAACAGAGGTTTCCAAACAAGGGATGAAACCTTCACCAGGGGGCCTTGCCCAGGAGAGCATCCTTACCGCACAACACGCACAAGGGGGCCAGCCATCAGCCGAACTGTAAGTAATCAAAGGTACATTAGTAAATATGCCCTGCTCTTCTTCTGAGAATAATAACCGAGACATATGTTTTGTAGTCCGGCTCATAGCCCTTCTCAATAAAGTTCGTCTTCGGGGGATCTTCTTCTGGAGATGATGGAGAGAGAAACGCCTCCTCCTGCCTCCCCGTCTCATGAGGCGGACAACCCTGAGGTGTCATCCCGGAGGATCTCTCCTGATCCGCATAGGCCAGAAGGTAACTCTTAGGCCGCCCGAAGTCTGGGGTTCTCGGCTCCTAAGGAGACCAATAGAAAAAGCCCTGGATTATCCGGTGTACAACTGGACACATTAATGGGTCTTCTGGAGCAAGCGACTATCTCAGTGGCACACCGTACCTTAATGGGTATGGTGTTTGAGAGGATTTCATCCGTGAAAAGCGGTTTGAATGAAGCTTTTACGAGCCTGCTAAGAGGCTTTGAGGTGCAGAAAGTAATACATGTATTTTTGACTGTACCGCACACGCTAGGTGTGCTCTGTATAGATAGTAGCCCCTGAGACTCTGGTTGCTGTCCGGAGCCGGCAAGCAGAGTATCATAGTCTCAGGTAATGATAGCGCTGCTTTCATGCGCAGGCGGCTGAGAGTCCGGCGGCTGACCGGACTGCTGATTGTGCAGAATTGAGGCGGCAGCTTGACGTGGCAGATGCGGACATCAGCTTGTGAACAAGCGGCTTGACGAGGCATAGGGTATGTATATTCAGCAAATATTAAGAGGAGCATGATGCTAGTACTTATAGTATGCTTTGACTGCAGATGGAGCTGCCGCCGTGGAGACCGTTCGGGCAGAACTTGCCCGAGCCAACGAACAAGCCAGGAGAAGCGATGCGGCCGCCCTGAAGCCAGCCAAAGAGTTGAAAGCCGAACAGGCTACTCATCGCCAGAGCGAAGATAAAATAGCCAACATGGCTCTTGAGCTGCAAAATGCCGCCAGCCGATATGAGCTCCTCAAAAGGGAAAACCAAACAAAAATGGCTGACCTGAAGAAGGCCTTGGAAGCAGCCATGGAAACGCGCTCTGAAATCAGAGCGGCGCGAGAGGAGCTTCGTCAAGCCGGAGATATCGTGGCTAGGAAGCCCTTCTTATTGCGGACGAAGTTCGGCGATTCGAAGTATGCCCTTCTTGATCAATTGTGGAGTTCAGCAGATGCATACTTGGATTTAGGAAAGAGTGCTACTGACGCGACTGAGTATTTCAAAGATCAGAAAGATCATGAGGTGGAAAGATTGTTCTGGTCGTAGTTCAGTAATCCAAGGCGTCTGCTGCTGTTGAATGAGCAGATGGCCGAGTGGGCCAAGCTCCATAGATTGTCCGGGATTGCCATGAAGTCTGTCGTGGATCATCTTTGGCCAGAGGAACCAAGTCCGGATAGTTATTTTGGTTTAGTGCAACAATTTCTTCGTGCCATGCCGCATATCAACGCTGTGAAGAGGTCGACATGCATAGAGGGTGCGCGGATGGCACTTGCCCATGTTAAGACATATTGGGCGAAGATGGAGGCCACCGCTGTTGCAACCGGGGGTCCGCCTAGGGGTCAGGACTCGCCCGAGCACTATTTTGAAGAAGTCCTAGAAGGTGCCCGTTTAGCATAGGCTCAATGCTCAAAGAGTACCATGTTCCAGTGACAGGTATTTTGATTGTAGAAACAATGCTTCTGTGATGATAAAGGCTATATTTATACTTTTGCCCGTAAAGTATTCAGTGCCTCTTGTTTGGCCGTTTATGTATGTATGTATATAACCTAAAAGTTTGCAGTCGTCGACTTCAGCGCCCACGCATATAATGCGGGGGTGTTCGGTAAAGCGCGTAATCACACTTGATCCAACGTCTTGGTTCGTTAAGGAGGTGATAGCACGGCAAACAAGGCAATCATACTATATAGCTTTAACACTTCCGCCATAGGAGTTTGACGATGGGGCTACTATATAGCCCCTGGTATGTCCGCGTTTATCCGAATATGGTGCGTTGTACATACGTGACCGAGAAACCTGTCCTTCGTTAATGCGGAGGAATCCCGAAGATTCCGTTGGGTCATCGAGTGGTTGACCAGTCTCTCGCTTTATCATGACAGTCAGTTTTTGGCTTTCTCTACTGAGGTGCTCATCCAGATGAACCAAGGCACAATCGTTGTAGTTCTCCCGGTGCCACCTTAGCCGATAGAGCGGAACGTAAGGTAGCAAAACACGGGAGCCGGGCAAACCCAACTATTGACCAAAGACATGATTCGGAGCTGATGCATATAAGGCCAAATTCACGACGCCGAACACTCTCGAAGGTATTCGGACTTTATAACATACACTGGGTTGAGTACCGTCCTCGATAATGAGCCCTAAATTTCCAGGTACGTGCATTAATCTGGCGTGACGAAATGCCAATAACGCCAGTATCCCTCTCGGTTGTTTTAAGTCCCGGAGGGTATGAAGCAACAAGAGACAATAAAAAAGGTTTACATAGGGTCTTAATCTAAAAAGAAACCTCTGAACGGGGCCCTGCTGCACGTGTGAACCTTTGTCTGTGTTGTGCCGTATCCTGGAAGGGCGTAGCATGATGATCATGTGTAAAAAAGAAAAACCCAGGTGAAAGAATCTGGTATGATCGTGCGAAAAGTTGGTTATTCTTAATGAACCATGAAAATGCAATCTTATTATTGTATTAATAGGGTCGAGCCGAACTATGGACCCTTTTACATGCGGGGAGCCCCTAGCACCACCTATGAGGGCATATCCGTCGACCAAGCTCAGGTTTATCTTGGCTGCTACAACTAGTGGTGCACCGGACACGTCTAGCCGCGTTTGTGGTCTTGACGACCGATCATTTATTCGGGTTGGCGAGGCCGTTCAGTGGTTCGGCTGCTAGAGCCGCCACATATTCTTCCGCACGCAAGGAACGCTCTGTATTTCTGTTAATCGTGATGACGCCGTGTGGACCGGGCATCTTAAGTTTAAGATAAGTGTAATGCGGAACTGCATTGAAACGAGCGAAGGTCGTTCTTCCGAGTAGTGCATGGTAGCCGCTTCGGAATGGGGCGATGTCGAAGATTAGTTCTTCGCTTCGAAAGTTGTCGGGAGAGCCGAATATAACCTCCAATGTTAGAGAGCCCGTGCAGCGGGCCTCTACGCCTGGTATTACTCCTTTAAAGGTAGTACTGCATTGGATAATTCTTGACGGGTCTATCCCCATTTTGCAGACAGTGTCCTAATATATCAGATTAAGACTACTGCCGCCATCCATAAGGACTCGGGTGAGATGATATCCGTCAATTATTGGGTCGAGCACCAAGGTAGCCGAACCTCCATGTCGGATACTAGTCGGATGATCCCTGCGATCGAAAGTGATCGGGTAGGCCAACCATGGGTTGAATTTGGGGGCGACGGGCTCTAAAGCGTATAAGTCTCGGAGTGTGCATTTGCGCCTCCTATTTGGTATGTGAGTTGTGTAAATCATGTTCACTGTTTTGACCTTTGGTGGAAATTTTTTCTGTCCCCCAGTGTTCGGCTCGCGCGGTTCATCCTCGTCTTCACTTGGCTGCTCCCTCCCTTTGTGTTCGGCATTTAGCTTGCCGGCCTGCTTGAAGACCCAACATTCTCTGTTGGTGTGGTTCGCAGGTTTCTCGAGGGTGCCATGAATCTGACATGATTTATCCAGAATTTTGTTTAGGCTGGACGGTCCATCTCTGCTGTCTTTAAATGGCTTTTTCCGTTGACTGGGTTGAGAGCCCCTGAATCCGGCGTTTACCGTCGTGTTATCTGGGCTGTCCTCCTTGTTTTGACGCTTGTTTTTATAGTGTTGCGGCTTCTGCCATCCCTGACTTCAGATGTGCCTGGGTCGCTAGTGCCGCTGCAGGCCAACCAACTCTCCTTGCCCGCGCAAAAGCGGGTCATGAGGCTTGTTAGGGCTGTCATTATCCTCTGTTTTTGCTGGCCGAGGTGTCTGGCAAGCCATTCGTCCCGGACACTATGTTTGAAAGCCGCTAAGGCTTCAGCGTCCGGGCAGTCGACGATTTGGTTCTTCTTAGTGAGAAACCTGTTCCAAAGCTTACGGGTCGACTCTCCGGGTTGTTGGATTATGTGACTTAAATCGTCTGCGTCCGGAGGTCGAATATATGTCCCTTTAAAATTGGCCCTGAAAGCGTCCTCAAGCTCCTCCCAACTTCCAATTGAGTTTTCGGGGAGGCTTTTCAACCAGTGCCGAGCTGGTCCTTTCAACTTGAGGGGTAGGTATTTGATGGCGTAGAGATCGTCTCCACGAGCCATGTGGATATGAAGAATGAAGTCCTCAATCTAGACTGCAGGGTCTGTTGTTCCATCGTATGCCTCGATGTTCATGGGTTTAAACCCCTCTAGAAATTCATGATCCACTACCTTATCGGTGAAGCACAGGGGGTGCACACACCCCTGTATCTTGATGTGTCGTGGCATGCTTCTGATGGATGTAGTATTCGGTCGGTATAGTCGTTTTGGTGGTCGCGATCCTGTGTAGGAGCACGCTTCCTAGATCCATAGATGGACCTGGCCATACCGGCTTTTTTGTCCAGGTGCTCGCGTAGATCGTGTGCTGACTTGTGTGCGGCATCATTAGCCGCTTTGTCTCGGCCATGGGGTGGTCGGTCCAGCAGATCGGTCGTATTGTTTTTCGGAGGGATGGGCTCTATGGCCTGATCGTCGAATTCGGGCAGCAGCTTGCGCTTTGGGTAGCTCTCTGTGTGGCGATCGCCACCGTGTTTTTCGTTAGTGTCGAGCACTTTGTTCCATCTGCGGTTGAGCGTATCCTGTGTGGCCTTAAGCCTTTGCTTCTGCTTCTTCAAGCTCCTCGCGGTGGCGATAAGCCTTTTGTGGAGGTTTTCCTGTTCCAAGTTCTTTTCTGGGATGATGAATGCATCGTTGTCCGGACGGTTCTCCTTCCCGGAGACAGGTTTACGAGTTTCATTTTCGGCATCGCTGTGATCGGACAGCGGCCCCGGACACCGTCCCCTGGCTCATCCTGCTACATCGCTGGGTCCATGGGGTCGTCGTTACCTTTGGAGTCGACCGGGGTATTATTCTTTCTTGTGCCGTTATCGCTGTTTTTGCTGTGGTGGGATTTAGAGCGGCCCCGACGTTGGCGCTTTGGTTGCTTCTCAAGAGGATTATCCTCCGTTGCATCCTTCCATTGCTCGCCGTTGTTTAATTTGGGTGTGTCCACCATGTATATATCATACGATGAGGTGGCTGTCCAGCGCCCTTTGGGCGTGGTTCCTGTTCTACTCTGGCATCGTCGTCCATACCGTCGATGTCTTCGGAGTCAAAATCAAGCATGTGGGTTGAGTCGTTGACAGTGGCTATTAAGTTGGTGGTGGGTGGGGTACAAAATTCTTCGTCGTCCGCTTCCCACTCAAGACGGACATAGTTCGGCCAAGAGTCTCCTAACAGGGAGAGAGATTTCAGTGATTTTAGCACGTTGCCAAAGGCGAGTGCTGAAAGATATCCGTGAAGGTAAACTCCATGGTTGGTGCCCAATTAGATTCGATGGGCACGGATGCACGCGGTTCGGAGCCTATGGCCCGAGACGAGTCCGAGGGTCCGATGACAAAGACCTCATTGGAGGCAAAGTTTGTGTTCGTCTCTATCACCGATGAGTATGCGGCCTCCGTGGCGGGGTCTATCCACCCGTCCTCGGATGGCACGATCTGCTTCGGATTAAGAGCTGGGGCAACCGCAGGTGCGATCTCCCGAACATCGTCTGATGGCAGATCTAGGTCATGCTCATCGTGACTGTTCGGCGCACCTGTCATGGGCTCGAATCCGTCGAAGATCAAGTCTCCACAGATGTCGGCGGTCTAGTTCAGGCTTCCAAACTTGACCTGATGAACAGGGGCATAGCTATCGATCTGCTCCAGATGGCCAAGCGAGTTGGCCCGCAGTGTGAAGCTGCTGATTATGAAAATCTTTCCGGGAAGGAAAACCTCACCATGGATCACATCGTTGTTGATGATTGAAGGAGCCATCAAGCCTTACCACGACGACATAGTGGAACTCTCAATGAAAGCACCAATGTCGGTGTCAAAACCGGCGGATCTCGGGTAGGGGGTCCCGAACTGTGCGTCTAAGGCTAATGGTAACAAGAGGTGGGGGACACAATGTTTACCCAGGTTCGGTCCCTCTCGATGGAGGTAATACCCTACTTCCTGCTTGATTGATCTTGATGATATGAGTATTACAAGGGTTGATCTACCACAAGATCGTAGAGGCTAAACCCTAGAAACTAGCCTATGATTATGATTGTTGTTGTCCTACGGACCAAACCCTCCGGTTTATATAGACACCAGAGGGGGCTAGGGTTACACAGAGTCGGTTACAGAGAAGGAGATCTATATATCCGAATCGCCAAGCTTGCCTTTCATGCAAAGGAGATTCCCACCCAGACACGGCACGAAGTCTTCAATCTTGTATCTTCATAGTCCAACAGTCCGGCACAAATACATAGTCCGGCTGTCCGAGGACCCCCTAATCCAGGACTCCCTCACGATCTCTGCCAAAAAAAAAGCACTCCAATCATGTCCGGATCCAGAGCAGGAGGCAAGTGGATGACCTCCTTCGTCAAGGAGAAGGACATCACGAAGCGCCGGGAGGCCGGGTACTTGGCCCCGGAAATGGCTCACCGACTTTCGTCCAAGGGACAGATCGTCCCCACCCCGGAGCCCCGGGAGAGGGTGGTGTTCTTCTCACACTGCGTCCGCGGGCTGGGATTCCCTCTCCACTCGTTCGTCCGCGGACTAATGTTCTATTATGGGCTGGACTTCCACGATCTGGCCCCCAACGCTGCCCTCAACATCTCGGCATTTATTGTTGTGTGTGAGGCCTACCTCCGCATCCCACCTCACTTCGGGCTATGGATGAAAACCTTCAATGTGAAGCCGAAGGTGGTGAGCGGCCAACAAGCAGAATGTGGAGGCGCCATGGTGGGCAAGATGCCCAATGTCACCTGGCCCGAAGGCTCCTTTGTGGAGACTGTCAAAGGGTGGCAGTCGGGGTGGTTCTACATCACCGAGCCGCATGACACCAACTGGGCAGCGGCTCCCGCATTTCGATCTGGAGTCCCGATGCGACTCACCTCCTGGAAAGAGAAGGGCCTGACCTGGTCTTCTTCAGACGAGGTGATAGCGCTCCAAACGCGTGTTCAGAGCATGATAAACAAGAGAATCAAGCTCGTCAACATGATCCAGGTGATGCTCGTTTACCGGATCCTTTCATGCCAACGCCGGACTTGCTATCTGTGGGAGTTTGATCCGGCCAAGCACCAGACGCTACTGGAGCTCTTCGGCATGATGCATGAAGACATCTGGAAATGACTTAACAGGCCGGCTCCGCTACTCGAATGCCCAAAAATCCCGCTTCTGACGAAGATGCTGGTTCCAGTGCCTTATTAGGTGCCGGAGAAGAAGGCCCAGGGGACCAGAAGTGGTCTCCGCCACAAGGTCAATTCGGACATGACGTCTGAAGACACTAAGGCGCACTCCTCCGCCACCGAAGACGACGAGGAAGAGGAGGAGGAAGAAGAAAGCCGCTCCCCCCTGCAGAGGGGAGAAAGAAGAGGACGGCATCCACGCATCTGGAGGCCGATGCGTCCAAGAAGGGGAAAAGTACCCTTCCAGACAGCTCCGCAGCGGCCACTGACAGCAGCTGGGAATGGGAGCCCAGGGAGAATCCCCTGGCCAAATCGTAAGTGGCTGGACATGTTCATATATCCGGCCTTTTTACTTCATTGTTTTAATGTGCTAAATTACGCATTTGCAGTCCGACTCGGTCCAACGTCGAGCGGTCATTATCTTTAGAGGATTTGCTGGACCCGGCGGCGATGGACAGCGGGACCCTTCCATCGGCCTCCTCTCCCAGGGACTTGGATGGCGCCGAGGCATCGTCCCGAAGGATCAACAGCCCGAGAGAGAATCCGGAGGCCGTTAGGGAGGCGCCGGAGGGTGAAGCCTCGGTTGCCGAACACATGGGGGAGCAAGCCCCCATGGACACCGACGATGGGAGCCATATCCAAATTGGCCCTCAGCTGAATACAGTTTTGGAGACCTAAGTGGCTCTGGAATCAGGCGGGCCGCCTCTTTCGAAAGAGGGAGGTGCGCCTATTCCACTGGTGACCACTGTTTATCCAGAGGCACCAGACATTTTGCTGGAAGCGCTGCAAGGTGCTTCCATTGTTGACGAACAGTTTACCCTTATGGGTACGGTGATTGAGGGGATCTAGTCCGCGAAGAGCGGACTGATCGAAGCATGCACTATCCTTCTAACAGGCTTTGAGGTAAGCAACACAACTATAAAAAGAATGTCAGAGTATAGACAGTAGCCCCTGATACTCTGTCCAGTGTTCGGAAAGAAAAGCCGGATAGAGGATCAAATAATTTTCACAAGAGTCTAATCTAATATGTCTATGTGAATAAGCAGGCGTCGCTGCTGGCTGCGACCGCTCATACCGCAGAAGTCTCCGGACAGAAGCGGTGTCTGGAGCGGGTCGAGGAAGAACTCGGCCGTGTGAAGAAGCAGCTGGAGGACAGTCAAGGTATGCAGTAACCTTGTATATATTCAGGAAGGATGAATGATTCATGCTGACTAAAGTGCCATGGTATTTATTAGGGGCAACATCCGAAGGAGAGGCCCTCAAGCAGGCGCTGGCCGAGGCCGAGGACAAAGCAGCTACAAAACAGGCCGCACGCGAGAAGCATGAGGCCCGGGTCAGTGAGGTCCAGCAAGAGTTCCAGGACGCCGTCAAGAAGTGTGAGTCCTTGGAGCGCGACCTTAAGGAGCAAGAGTCCGAACTTGCCAAGGCCCGCCAGAGCGTACACAATGCCCGAGCCAATGCCCAGTGTGCCTTCCAGGAAATCCAGGCGGCCAAGAAGATCGCGGCGGGTAAGGCTTTTATTATGCAGAGCAGATATGTGAAGGAAAGGTTCCTCTTACTGACCCGGATTAGGAGTTCTCCAGGGGCGTTTGCGGATCTGCCGTGCAGCGTGTCAGATGCTGTAGAATTATATTGAGCCGAAGAGGGGAGCTCTACGGAGAAGCTGTTCTGGTCACAATACCTTGTGCCAGAACATCAGTGCCCTTTAGCGATCAACTGAAATAGTTGGTCGAGCTGCATAGGGCGGCCGAACTATCCATGAAGGATTTGATAATCCGGCTATGGCCTGCCGAAGCCATTCCCAGCTACTACTTCGGACTTGTGAAGCAGCTTGTCCGTGCCTGCCCTCGGCTTGATGCCATCAAGCGGTCGGTCTGCATCGAAGGCGCACGAATGGCCTTTGCCCGCGCCAAGATGCACTGGGCGAAGATGGACGCCATGAACCTGATGACCGATGGACCACCCGCGGGCAAGGAGCACCGCACACCCCAAATGTATTTTGACAATGTCCTGGAGGGATCCCGCCTTGTGGCGGAGCAATGTGCTAAGGATATCATTTTCCCATGAATACACTCATGTTATCCTATCCTGTACTATGAAACATATCCGTTATGTAATATAATGTCTGTTATTTAAATTTTTACCTCCTGTGTGGTCGTTGTGTTAAATCTGAGAGTTGGCCAGTCGTCGGCTTCTGCCCGCACGAAGGTAGTACGGGGGTGTTCGGGATAAATCTAAAAACTCTTTATCCAAGGTTATGGTCCTTTAAGGAGGTGTTTAGCGCAACGAACCAGGAAATCAGACTATGAGGCTTTATTACTCTCACTTAGCGATAGGAGTTTGACAAGAAAAATTTGGGCGCAGCCCCTGGTGTTCGGAAGTCCGAACTTGGGGCGCTATAAATGCCTGATCGGATAAAAACCGATTCATCGCATAATGCAGAAAAAATCGCTAAAGATTTGCAACCTCTCGAACAGCTGACCAGCTCTGGCCACATCATGACAGTCAGTTTTCGGCTTTCTCTGCCGAGGTGCTCATGCGGAAGAACCGGGACACAATCGCAGTAGTTCTCCCTTTACTACCCTAGCCGATATAGCGGAACGTAAGGTAGTAAGCACAGGAGCCGGGCAACCCAACTATTGACCAAAGACATGATTCAGAGCCGATGCATATAATGCTATAAGTTCGGGGTGCCGAACTGTACTATAAAATTGTTCGGACTTTATTGTCGTATTGTGGGGTGTGATGAAGCCCCTGGCGAATTAAGTCATACCACAGTGTATGGGCGCAATTGATAAGAATATAAAGGAAAAAAAATCAAGTAATAAGCTGACGCCGCAAATATTGAGCCGCAAATTATTTTCCTTTGTAATTTGATTAATACGTCAAGGCGTATTTGTACAAGTAATGCGATAAGCAAATAAGGCTATTTGAAATGCCATGACCAAGGGCGAGCTGTGTGCGGGTTTTTAAAACAGGTATAATGATTGTTAGCAGAGACCACCTGGGGTTCCCTTGTAAGTCAAAGCTTCTTGCCGTCTTGGTGTATTCATCCCTTTATAGGTCCGTCGATCAGGTCTCCAGGAAAGGCCTCGTGAAGAAAAACCCTGAAATGAAAAATAAGAAGTCAAGGTATGCGGGTCCAGGATCGGTTGAGCCGCATTATGGACCATGATCTAGTTGTGCCTCTGTCCATACCCATGGTACTTTAAGTGCGTAGTTATGTACGTGCGGCATGAGTGTCGCTGCTTGATCGGGACTGCGACGGAGGCCGGATTGCTAGTCAAGCTCTTGACGAGCTAGACTGTCTTGCTGCAAAGTGGATCGGACTTGCTTGACAGTGTCCGGGAGCTTGACTGTCGAATTGAGGTTCTGCCTAAAAATGCTGCCCTGTACATCTGCTGCAAGGGCCGCGGTGTGCTCCTCGGTACTGAGGGAGTGTTATGTGTTTCCATTGACTGTTAGAACACTACGTGGCCGTGCATCTTGATCTTGAGGTAAGCGTAGTGCGGTACCGCATTGAATCGAGCAAGTGCGGTTCGTCTGAGTAGCGCGTGATAGCCACTTCAAAGGGGACGATATCGAAGATCAATTCTTCACTTCGGAAATTATCCCGGGATCCAAAGACCACTTCCAGTGTGATTGAGCCCGTACACAAGGCCTCTACAATTGGTATGACAACTTTAAAGGTGGTTTTTGTGGGCTTGATGCTTGAGGGGTCGATGCCCATTTTGCGCACTGCCCTAATAGAGCAGGTTCAGGCTGCTGCCACCATCCATGAGGACTCGGGTAAGGTGGAATCCATCAATGATTGGGTCAAGGACCAGTGCGGCTAAACCGCCATGACGGATACTGGTCGAATGGTCCCTGCGATCGGACATGACAGCCATGGGTTGAACTTTGGGGCGACTAGCTCCATCGCGTAGACTTCCTTGAGTGCGCACTTGCACGCCCTCTTGGGGATATGGGTACGTATATCATCTTTACCGTTTTAACTTGGGGGAAGGGGACTTCTTCTGTCTCCCTGTGTTCGGTGGCCGGGGCTCCTCATCATCGTCATTGCTTTGCGACCCCTTCTCCTTGTTTTCGGCATTTAACTTGCCAGCCTGTTTGGAGACCCAACATTCTCTGTTGGTATTATTGGCTAGTTTATCAGGAGTGTCGTGGATTTGACATGGACGATTGAGTATGCGGTCCAAACTGGACGGGCCCGGATTGTTTCTCTTAAATGGCTTCTTCCGCTGACCGGACTTAGAGCCACTGAATCCGGTGTTAACAACCATGTCTTCGGGGTTGTCGCCATTGTTTCGACGCTTGTGTCTGTTGCGTCGGGGCTTGCCGTTGCTATTTCTGGCTTCAAAAGTGCTAGGTTCGCCTATGTTGTTATTGTTATGGGCTAGCCAGCTATCTTCGCCCGCACAAAATCGGGTCATGAGTGCCGTGAGGGCTGCCATGGACTTCGGCTTTTCTTGGCCGAGGTGTTGGGCGAGCCATTCATCGTGGATGCTATGTTTAAAGGCTGCTAAGGCTTCAGCATTCGGACAGTCGACAATCTGGTTCTTTTTAGTTAAGAACCTAGTCCAGAATTTCCTTGCTGACTCTCCGGGCTGTTGAACTATGTGACTTAAGTCATCGGCATTCGGAGATCAGACGTATGTGCCTTGAAAGTTTTTGAGGAAGGCATCCAAGTCCTCCCAGCTGCCAATGGAGTTTTTGGGCAGACTGTTCAGCCACTACCTGGCTGGTCCCTTGAGTTTGAGCGGGAGGTATTTGATGGCGTGAAGATCATCACCCTGGGCCATGTGAATATGGAGAAGAAAATGCTCAATCCATACCGTGGGGCCTATTGAGCCATCATATGATTCGATGTTGATGGGTTTAAACCCTTCTGGGAATTCATGTTCCATTACTTTGTCAGTGAAGCATAGGGGTGTGCGACGCCTCTATATCGGGCCAAGTCGTGACATAGCTTGGATGGAGTTCATCTACGGTTTTCGGCCCAGACGTGGTTATGTTTGTCACGTTCAGCCGGATGGCTGTGACGCCCGGATAATTAAGCTACAGTAAACCTCTGTTAATGAGGCCACGTCGCCAAGGTTACTGTTCCTAATCTCGCGTTAATTTGAAACCGGTTCAAATTCAAATTCAAAATCAAGCAAACAATAAAAGTTTTTAAATACTAAAACTAAAATGTTTGGAGTGAGCCAAATAATGCATAGCTAATTATGGTGGAGAAACCACACTTTTATAAAATGTATAATTACTCTAAAATGAGCAAAACAACATCTAAAACTAATAATTAAATGCTTTTTATAATATATAAAATATTAAACTAATTTACCTGTGAGCCCAGGTTATTATGGCAGTAGAATAAGTAGTAACATTATTTTCGGAACTAAATTTATATATTATAAAACTAATGTAAAGTGTGTCTAAAATAAAACAGAAAGTAATAAATAAATGGGACGGAAAACAAACAAACAAGAAAAAGGAAAGGAGAAATCCCCCCTGTTCACATAAGCCCAGTACTAACACTGTACCAGGCCCAGCCCAGCTGCCCGGCCTTTTCCCATACCTCTCGCAGGGGAGAGGCAGAGTCGTGCGTGCCGGCCATCCATGGCTCCAGGGCCACGTGCCGGCCATCCGCACCCTCCCTCGGCCTACTAAGGCATCCCCCAGAAACCCTAGCTCGCCCTCGTTCATCCCCCCCTCGATCCCCATCATCCCCCTCTCCTCTGGCTTGATTTTGAGCTCGCAAGTTCATGCGGTCACCGCCGCCTCACCGTTGTTGACGCATCCACCGGCCTCTCCGGCGTATGGGAGCACATCCTGGAGGTTTGCCGGGCTCTACCACGTCCGTTCAGGGCATTGGAACGAGGCGGGGAGCTGTGTAAACGACGTAGTCTTCGTCTTCTTTGTCCGGTCGTCGCCGTCTCGCCATCACCACCGCCTCTCCCGTCCACCCCGACCCTCCCCGAGCGTGCCAATGGTCTCACGGTGAGAAACTCCTCCGGATCTCTCCTTCCCCCGCTTTGATTCGGTCGCTATTTGCCGTCTCCGAGCACATCTGATCTCGCGCGTACGCGTACATACGTGCGCGCGTAAGCGTACTGCTGCCAGCGCGCGCCCGTCCCTGGCCCCGTCTCCGCCTGCAGCTGCTCGCCGGCCATCGCCTAGCGCTGCCTCGGAGCCGCCCGCGCCCATCGTTGTCGTGCTCCACTGCCGCCGTCTCCTTGGCCCCGCATCCACTCGCCGCCGCTGCTCACCGTCGCCCGTGCCTGCTGGCCGTGCACGCCCTAGCCTGCCCCGCTTGCTTGCCCCCGCTTCCCCCGCGTAGTGCCTCCCTTGGCCAACCCCATGGCCATGGCCGCCGCACACATGCGTGCGTGTGTGCCATCCGCGTGAGGCCGGCTAGCTCACAGCCGGCCAATTAGTTTAGGCAGTAATTAGCAGCATTAGTTTGGTTAATTAATTGTTAGGTTAGACTGGTGGCCTAATGACAGAGGGACCCTCTAATAATTAAACAAAAACCGACTAATCTAATGAAGTTAGAGACAATGACAGCCAGGACCCGCCTGCACTATTCATCCTTTGACCATTCAACCTTTGACTGGGTCAACCCAGCCCCACTGGCCCAATAATCATACTCATAGGCTAGAATAACAATAGGTGACAAAACTATTTACTGTTTTTTTCTGAATTAATTGAAAATCCAGAAAATGATTAAAACTTAGAAAATTAATAGAAAATTAACTGTAAGTCAGATGAAAAAGTTTTCTACATGAAAGTTGCTTAGAATGACGAGACGAATCAGGATACGCAGCCCGTTCGTCCGCCACACATCCCTAACCTATCGAACTCGCAACTTTCCCCATCCGGTTCCTCTGACCGAAAACGCCAAACACCGGGAATACTTTCCCGGATGTTTCCCCCTTTCGCTGGTATCACCTACTACCGCGCTAGGGCACACCGGACACCGTGTATTGTCTTGTTACGCTTTGTGATGCTTTGATTGCTCTATTATTTATTGTGTTCCCTCTCCGTTACTTCTTTCCGATAGACCCCGAGACTGCCGGCGACCCCCAGTTCGACTACGGAGTTGACGACCCCTCCTTGCCAGAGCAACCAGGCAAGCCCCCCCCCCCTTGATCACCAGATATCGCCTATTCTTCTCTATACTGCTTGCACTAGAGTAGTGTAGCATGTTGCTGCTTTCCATTAATCCTATTCTGATGCATAGCCTGTTATTGTTGCTACAGTCATTGATACCTTACCCGCAATCCTAAATTCTTAGTATAGGATGCTAGTTTATCATCATTGGCCCTACATTCTTGTCAGTCTGCCTTGCTATACTATTGGGCCGTGATCACTCGGGAGGTGATCACGGGTATATACTATACATATATACATACTACAGATGGTGACTAAAGTCGGGTCAGCTCGTTGAGTACCCGCAAGTGATTCGGATAAGGGGGGCTGAAAGGATAGGTGGCTCCATCCCGGTAGAGGTGGGCCTGGGTTCCCTACGGCCCCCGACTGTTACTATGTGGCGGAGTGACAGGGCAGGTTGAGACCACCTAGGCGAGAGGTGGGCCTGGCCCTGGTCGGCGTTCGCGGTTGCTTCATAATAATACGCTTAACGAGATCTTGGTATTTGATCTGAGTCTCGCCACTGGCCTATACGCACTAACCAACTACGTGGGAAAGATATGGGCACTCGACGTCGTGGTATCAGCCGAAGCCTTCTAGACGTCAGCGACTGAGCGGCACGCGCCGGATTGGAACGTAAGCCTGCTCTTGTATTAAGGGGGCTAGTTCTGCTTTCGGCCGCCCATGCAACGTGCAGGTGTGCGATGGGCGATGGGCCCAGACCCCTGCGCCATAGGAGTTAGACCGGCGTGCCGACCTCTCAGTTAGGCCTAGGTGGGGCTCCGACGTGTTGATCTTCCGAGGCCGGGCATGACCCAGGAAAGTGTGTCCGGCCAAATGGGATCGAGCGTGTTGGGTCATGTGGTGCACCCCTGCAGGGAAGTTAATCTATTCGAATAGCCGTGATCTTCGGTAACATGACGACTTGGAGTTGTACCTTGACCTTATGACAACTAGAACCGGATACTTAATAAAACACACCCTTCCAAGTGCCAGATACAACCCGGTGATCACTTTTCCACAAGGCGACGAGGGGAGGATCATCGGGTAGGATTATGCTATGCGATGCTACTTGGAGGACTTCAATCTACTCTCTTCTACATGCTGCAAGATGGAGGCTGCCAGAAGTGTAGTCTTCGATAGGACTAGCTATCCCCCTCTTATTCTGGCATTCTCCAGTTCACTCCACTCATATTGCCTCCTTACACATATACCCATGCATATGTAGTGTAGCTCCTTGCTTGCGAGTAATTTGGATGAGTACTCACGGTTGCTTTTCTCCCTCTTTTCCCCTTTTCCCTTCTACCTGGTTGTCACAACCAGATGCTGGAGCCCTGGATCCAGACGCCACCGTCGATGACAACTCCTACCTACACAGGAGGTGCCTACTACTACGTGCAGGCTACTAACGATGACCATGAGTAGTTTAGGAGGATCCCAGGCAGGAGGCCTGTGCCTCTTTCGATCTGTATCCCAATTTGTGCTAGCCTTCTTAAGGCAAACTTGTTTAACTTATGTCTGTACTCAGATATTGTTGCTTCCGCTGACTCGTCTATGATCAAGCACTTGTATTCGAGCCCTCGAGGCCCCTGGCTTGTATTATGATGCTTGTATGACTTATTTTACTTGTAGAGTTGTGTTGTGATATCTTCCCGTGAGTCCCTGATATTGATCGTACACGTTTGCGTGTATGTTTAGTGTATGATTGAATCGGGGGCGTCACAAGTTGGTATCAGAGCCGACTGCCTGTAGGAATCCCCCTTTCCAACTCCTTGGCTGAAGTTGAGTCTAGTCATTGAAAAAGTTTTTACTAGCATGGCTGTGTGGCCCATGGGCCCACGTTGCCATTGGGTGGTATTAGGATCTTTTATTCCTCGTCTATACTCTGGGACTCTGATCTCTCTACTATTCGGGTTAAATGAATTTGCTAACTCTAACATTAGGATCTCGTGATCGCATCCACCCGGAGAGCCCCTTATTGCAGAGGATCACCTGCTACATCAGAAGATTTCGAAGATACTCTTTGATGTTCTCTCGAGACTCTATGCCTGTCGCTTTTGCATTTCCATACCACCGATACATCCCTATGGATAAATACTTACACCTGTTTTTCTTACTCCCATCCCCAGCTGCCCTTGTTATTACAAGTTGCATCAAATTATTCTTCGACTTTTAAGAACCTCTTGAGCCACTGCCTTACAGATCCTTGCCACATGAATACCCCTACGGATAATTCCTTGCACTTATCGAGTATCCGCTCGTTCCCAGTTGTTCATGTGGTTCGCAAAAGACTTGAAAATACCATTTGATCTTCCGAAAATCCTCAGTAGCCTATTGCTCTTGATCTTCTTTACCTGCTTGCATAATGGTTACTTCATATGTCAAGCAATATTCATTCAAATACTTTGTGATTGACATTCTGATCCTTTGATTTGGAAATGATAATTCCTTTGCATTTGAGCTTTGAATTAGTCAGTTGTTTCTATAATCCGATGCCCTTTCATTCCTTCTTCCTCTGATAGAGTAGCGATACTCACATCAGCTCCACCACAAGACCCCCCTTGTTGGATTACTGTCCGACAGTGTCCTGCTTATTCAATAACCTTGTGAGCTTTTCCATGGTTATATAATGCCTTTGGTAAATTGTATCCTCTGCTTGTGAACCATGCTCTACTTTCGAGCTTGTATTATTTACCCCAAAGTTTGTGGTATATGTTCCTAAGATGCCCTGATGGGTTGAACCTATGCCTTCCTTAATATGTGTGAACTCGGAAGTTTTCACGAGTCATACTCTTCTGGTATTTTACCAAGATAAAATTTCAACACTACAACTTCATTGAACGCGAGAAGTAAATGAAAGGTTATGTGTTGGAGAAGTGGGAGTCGACCTTGAACTTTGTGTTCATGCCCATAGACACGATGTAGATCTTCTCATCGAAGCTTCTTTTAAAATTAATTATTCCCTTGGTATAGTTCATCTTATATCTGGGGTTTGGCCTTTTTCAATCATGGTTCCGACCATGTTCTCCTTTAAATACCATTTCTCGTGCAAGTTTAAGCACTTGTCTTCTGCAGAGCAATATCCTAGTCCAACCTCTACTTTGATCTGTCGTCGAGTATTACCCCATGGTATCTTGATATTATCTTCGAACAACATAACTTCTTATGAGTTCTTCATCAAGTACTACATTCTCACTGGTTACAATTTTTTCATGGGCTCTGAGTTATTAAACACTCAAAGACACCGATAAGTGAATCAATTTCTCACTCCGATTCAATAACTCTAAGTAATCTTTGTTGCTTATGAGTTTATTAATCCTTCAAGTCATTCATAGCCTGATCGGCTATATCATTATCGTGTAACTTTTAACTGTGCTACCTGGTCCTTCCCGGAGCACAATTTCTCATGGTGAGCTAAGCTTACGATGATATTCCTCATAATATCATTACGCCTTGAACAGTAAGCTTGATTTTGTGTTTGTGCCATACCCGTGGTTCCAATAACCTTTCGGTTCACCATTCCTTTGGCTTGATGTCATTGTCGATCGATTACATCTTCATGAAACTTCTCGACAAGTGTGTCGTGATCATCATGGACATTCTGAGCTCTTCCATAGTATCACTTGAATTCATGATGAGAAATACCATCCTTGCCCTCGCTGATTTGTGTTGTCATCGACCACTTTATTGCCTTCCCACCAACATGATCTTGTTCGTGTTTGGTGTTATACCTTGAGTTCCTTGCTATCCAGCAGTTGATCTTCTTTACCTTGGAGCATTACCATCTCTTATGTCATCAATGTTGTGAGAATTTCACCACCTCTTAAGAATTCTTGATATAGTAATACTTCTCACCATCACCATTCCTTCTTGGTCCTCGTGTTGTTTCCACCCGAAAAACCGACAATTGAACTTGGATGTGCGAATTCTAAACTTCTAGCGACCCTATTGCTTTTAAGTTAATGGTCTACATTTCATTCTTAGACCATTGGTTATCGAATCACCGTTCTAAGCATTGATCATGCTAACATAGGCCCATATTTTGGGTGCACCTTTTCAACCAATGTTTAATTGTGTATGTTTTCCTCGAGCATACATCATTATATCATCTGATCTGACTAATGTTATCTCCTTATCCACATAATTGTGGAGATCCATCTTTTGGATACCTCGATGAATTGTCGCTGAGTCCATCAGCCACCTCCTCATCCTCTTCTTGATTTAATGATGAACTCTTGTTTCGGAACTCGCTTCCATAGTTCATTTCCCGAGAATCTTTGATGTCATCTCGTCAATATGTGTCGTACCTTTTCTCCTCGAGCATCGTGAGTTTGAGGTATCCTGACACCAATCAGATCTGAATCTCGGTCAGATATGATGGTTGGAACATATTTCCAAGAAGTTATAACAATGGTCTTTATGTGACCCGGTAAGGTGATGTCGTGCCTAGCACACCTGGCCGGTGGCCCTATTGTTATAGATTCCTTTTCAGCAAGGTTATCCATTCTTCCATGAGGAAATTGTAAGACTTATCGTATAACTTGTTTCTGATGAATCCTTTGTGTTTTCGAAGTCCAATCTTCACCTGATGACAATGTCAATGCTATCTCGAAGCATGTCTATGGTACTCCAATTTTCAACAAGAACACTTATCCAAATGCTAATTGTTTCTTGCTCAATTATCCAAACACCGTTGTATGGGTAACGCCATGAAATTACTCTCCCTTTACCTCAATGGTTCTCTACTTTCTATCCTGTCATGGATATCATGCCCCGCTTGTCCTTGGGAAGGATATACCCTCGAAAAATGTGTGTATACACATTTTCCTCCCCATTGTTCTGAATAAACCTGGTAATCACCTTTCCTTTCCATTGGTTTGCTTAACCCTTCTTGTGATCTATAGTATATAAGCAGTAGTATTCTTCTGCTTATGTAAAACACCTTAGTGTACAACTGTGTCAGTAAGACCCTGTTGCTTTTGTTGATAGCATTCCGGTAACCACCGATGGATGAGAACTTTGCCTATTGGTCCGCCTCGTTCAACGAGCAGGAAAATGATTCTCTTCGTCCCTCGCCCTTGGTACCGATGTTGTTGCCGACATAACCGATAGACTATCCTCTGACATGCCTTGCTTACATGATCGTGCAAATCGTCACCACCTTCCTACTTTTAATCAGCATAGTGGGCCCATAACCCATAGTTCCACAGGATCGAAACCTGACTCTCTTGTACACCCCCTGTTCTCAAGGTTGTTCCTCGCATGTGGCCTCGTATGAGATTCACGAGCCACTTCCGAGAGATCATCAATTCTGTTATCACACACAGTACTTATTCTCGTTACCCTGACAGCCTTTCACCTTCTGAATAGGCATTGAACGGTTGCCTGACCGCTTGAAACTCCTTATTGTACCTTATTACTTTCCTCTCGAAATTTTCTAAGTCCCAATTCTAGAGTTACTTTCCGTCATCTTCGTTGACGTTGTCTACCAGATAACAACCTTGTAGAGGTCCGTTCTTCTGAAGTTACCGCTTATCCTTTTCGTATGTGCGATGAAGATCCCGAGGGAAGGATGACAACTTCATCATTTTGACCTAAAGCAGAAGTATGAAGGCATCAATATAATGGATCGACCTCTTCGACAAGAGCAACCAAGACCGAGAAGATCCGTTAGATTTTCCGTAACCCAATCCTTCCCCCCTTACTCCCCTGTTAAATCTCGGGACGAGATTTCTTGTAGTGGAGGAGAATTGTGACACCCGGATAATTAAGCTACAATAAACCTCTATTAATGAGGCCACGTCACCACGGTTATTGTTCCTAATCTCGCATTAATTCGAAACCGGTTCGAATTCAAATTCAAAATCAAGCAAACAATAAAAGTTTTTAAATACTAAAACTAAAATGTTTGGAGTGAGCCAAATAATGCATAGGTAATTATGGTGGAGAAACCACACTTTTATAAAATGTGTAATTACTCTAAAATGAGCAGAACAACATCTAAAACTAATAATTAAATGCTTTTTATAATATATAAAATATTAAACTAATTTATCTGTGAGCCCAGGTTATTATGGCAGTAGAATAAGTAGTAACATTATTTTCGGAACTAAATTTATATATTATAAAACTAAAGTAAAGTGTGTCTAAAATAAAACAGAAAGTAATAAATAAAAGGGAAGGAAAACAAACAAACAAGAAAAAGGAAAGGAGAAATCCCCCCCGTTCACATAAGCCCAGTACTAACACTGTACCAGGCCCAGCCCAGCTGCCCGGCCTTTTCCCCTACCTCTCGCAGCGGAGAGGCAGAGTCGTGCGTGCCGGCCATCCATGGCTCCAGGGCCACGTGCCGGCCATCCGCACCCTCCCTCGGCCTACTAAGGCGTCCCCCAGAAACCCTAGCTCGCCCTCATTCATCCCCCCCTCGATCCCCAACGGCCCCCTCTCCTCTGGCTTGATTTTGAGCTCGCAAGTTCATGCGGTCATCGCCGCCTCACCGTCGTTGACACGTCCACCGGCCTCTCCGGCGTACGGGAGCACATCCTGGAGGTTTGCCGCGCTCTACCGCGTCCGTTCAGGGCATTGGAACAAGGCGGGGAGCTGTGTAGCCGATGCAGTCTTCGTCTTCTTCGTCCGATCGTCGCCGTCTCGCCATCACCACCGCCTCTCCCGTCCACCCCGACCCTCCCCGAGCGTGCCAATGGTCTCGCGGTGAGAAACTCCTCCGGATCTCTCCTTCCCCCTCTTTGATTCGGTCGCTGTTTGCCGTCTCCGAGCACATCCGATCTCGCCCGTACGCGTACATACGTGCGTGCGTGAGCTGTTGCTGCTTAACCGCTATCTGTAGCTGCTGCGTACTGCTTCCAGCGTGCGCCCGTCCCTGGTCCCATCTCCGCCTGCAGCGCTGCCTCGGAGCCGCCCGCGCCCATCGTTGTCGTGCTCCACTGCCGCCGTCGCCATGGCCCCGCATCCACTCGCCGCCGCTGCTCGCCGTGGCCCGTGCCTGCTGGCTGTGCATGCCCTAGCCTGCCCCGCTTGCTTGCCCCTGCTTCCCCCACGTAGTGCCGCCCTTGGCCAACGCCATGGCCATGGCCGCCGCACACATGCGTGCGTGTGTGACATCCGCGTGAGGCCGGCTAGCTCACAGCCGGCCAATTAGTTTAGGCACTAATTAGCAGCATTAGTTAGGTTAATTAATTGTTAGGTTAGCCTAGTGGCCCAATGACAGAGGGACCCTCTGATAATTAAACAAAAACTGACTAATCTAATAAAGATAGAGACAATGACAGCCAGGACCCGCCTGCACTATTCATCCTTTGACCATTCAACCTTTGACTGGGTCAACCCAGCCCCACTGACCCCATAGTCATACTCATAGGCTAGAATAACAGTAGGTGACAAAACTATTTACTGTTTGTTTTCTGAATTAACTGAAATTCCAGAAAATGATTAAAACTTTGAAAATTAATAGAAAATTAACTGTAAGTCAGATGAAAAAGTTTTCTACATGAAAGTTGCTCAGAACGACGAGACGAATCGGGATACGCAGCCCGTTCGTCCACCACACATCCCTAACCTATCGAACTCGCAACTTTCCCCCTCCAGTTCCACTGACCGAATACGCGAAACACCGGGAATACTTTCCCGGATGTTTCCCCCATTCGCCGGTATCACCTACTACCGTGCTAGGGCACACCGAACACCGCGTATTGTCTTGTTACGCTTTGTGGTGCTTTGATTGCTCTGTTATTTATTGTGTTCCCTCTCCGTTACTTCTTTCCGATAGACCCCGAGACTGCCGGCGACCCCCAGTTCGACTACGGAGTTGACGACCCCTCCTTGCCAGAGCAACCAGGCAAGCCCCCCCCTTGATCACCAGATATCGCCTATTCTTCTCTATACTGCTTGCATTAGAGTAGTGTAGCATGTTACTGCTTTCCGTTAATCCTATTATGATGCATAGCCTGTCATTGTTGCTACAGTCATTGATACCTTACCCGCAATCCTAAATGCTTAGTATAGGATGCTAGTTTATCATCATTGGCCCTACATTCTTGTCAGTCTGCCTTGCTATACTATTGGGCCGTGATCACTCGGGAGGTGATCACGGGTATATACTATACATATATACATACTACAGATGGTGACTAAAGTCGGGTCAGCTCGTTGAGTACCCGCAAGTGATTCAGATAAGGGGGGCTGAAAGGACAGGTGGCTCCATCCCGGTAGAGGTGGGCCTGGGTTCCCGACGGCCCCCGACTGTTACTATGTGGCGGAGCGACAGGGCAGGTTGAGACCACCTAGGCGAGAGGTGGGCCTGGCCCTGGTTGGTGTTCGCGGTTGCTTCATAATAACACGCTTAACGAGATCTTGGTATTTGATCTGAGTCTGGCCACTGGCCTATACGCACTAACCAACTACGTGGGAAAGATATGGGCACTCGACGTCATGGTATCAGCCGAAGCCTTCTAGACGTCAGCGACTGAGCGGCGCGCGCCAGATTGGAACGTAAGCCTGCTCTTGTATTAAGGGGGCTAGTTCTGCTTTCGGCCGCCCACACAACATGCAGGTGTGCAATGGGCGATGGGCCCAGACCCCTGCGCCATAGGAGTTAGACCGGCGTGCTGACCTCTCTATTAGGCCTAGGTGGGGCTGCGACGTGTTGATCTTCCAAGGCCGGGCATGACCCAGGAAAGTGTGTCCGGCCAAATGGGATCGAGCGTGTTGGGTTATGTGGTGCACCCCTGCAGGGAAGTTAATCTATTCGAATAGCCGTGATCTTCGGTAATAGGACGACTTGGAGTTGTACCTTGACCTTATGACAACTAGAACCGGATACTTAATAAAACACACCCTTCCAAGTGCCAGATACAACCCGGTGATCGCTTTTCCACAGGGCGACGAGGGGAGGATCGCCGGGTAGGATTATGCTATGCGATGCTACTTGGAGGACTTCAATCTACTCTCTTCTACATGCTGCAAGATGGAGGCTGCCAGAAGCGTAGTCTTCGATAGGACTAGCTATCCCCCTCTTATTCTGTCATTCTGCAGTTCACTCCACTCATATTGCCTCCTTACACATATACCCATGCATATGTAGTGTAGCTCCTTGCTTGCGAGTACTTTGGATGAGTACTCACGGTTGTTTTTCTCCCTCTTTTCCCCTTTTCCCTTCTACCTGGTTCTCGCAACCAGATGCTGGAGCCCTGGAGCCAGACGGCACCATCGACGACGACTCCTACCTACATAGGAGGTGCCTACTACTACGTGCAGGCTGCTGACGACGACCATTAGTAGTTTAGGAGGATCCCAGACAGGAGGCATGCGCCTCTTTCGATCTGTATCCCAATTTGTGCTAGCCTTCTGAAGGCAAACTTGTTTAACTTATGTCTGTACTCAGATATTGTTGCTTCCGCTGACTCGTCTATGATCAAGCACTTGTATTCGAGCCCTCGAGGCCCCTGGCTTGTATTATGATGCTTGTATGACTTATTTTATTTGTAGAGTTGTGTTGTGATATCTTCCCGTGAGTCCCTGATCTTGATTGTACACGTTTGCGTGTATGTTTAGTGTATGATTGAATCGGGGGCGTCACAATGGCCATCGTCGCAAATCGGGGCACGCCCCCGCGATCCGTAGATTGACCTTGTCTGACCTGCTTTGTTTTCCAAGTCACGCCGCAGGTCGTGTGTGTATCCGCGAGCTGTTGTATTTCTGTTTCTACAGTGAGGTAGTGCGGGCTGGTGTTCGACTCGAGGTGGTGCTTTGTCTAGGCCACGTGGTGGTCGGTCAGCTGCATTATGCGTTGGTAGGGCGGGCTCCGTCGCCTCATCATCGAACTGTGGTAACAGTTTGCGCTTCGGGTAGCTTTTGGTTGGGCGCTCGAGGCCATATTCCTCGGCTGCCAGGATATCAGTCCATCTTTCATTGAGCAGATCTTGATCAGCTTGAAGCTACTGCTACTTCTTTTTTAGACTCTTTGCAGTGGCAATTAGCCAGCGCTTAAAGCGTTCCTGTTCGTCGAGCTCCCTAGGCATGATAAAATCTTCATCGCCGAGGCTCACCTCGTCCTTGGAGAGCGGAAGGTAGTTACTATCCTCCAAGTCTTCATTCATGGCCTGTTCGTCAGGGCTGACTCGCCCATCCTCCCGTTCCTCATGTTCGGAGGTTTGCTCAATGGGGTTTTCATTGTCTTCGGCATCATCCGGAGTATTGTTTTCTCCTGTGACGGTGTTGCTGTTTTTACTACGGCGTGGCTTAGAGCTACGCCGCTGACGTCGGCGCTTTGGATATATCTCAGGAGGTTTATCCTCGACTGGATTTTCATTGTCGCATTGTTTTCTTTGGGTGTATCCACCATGTATATGTCATACGAGGAGGTGGTTGTCCAGCACCCTGTAGGCGGTGGTTCCTGCTCCTCGCCGGCATCGTTGTCCATACCGTCGATGTCTTCAGAGTCGTAATCAAGCATGTCGGTTAAGTCGTCGACAGTGGCTATAAAGTGGGTGGTGGATGGGAAATTAAGTTCTTCGTCGTTTGCTTCCCATTCGAGCCGGACATAGTTCGGCCGAGAGTCCCCCGACAAGGAGAGGGATTTCAGTGAGTTTAACACATTGCCTAGAGGTGAGTGCTGGAAGATGGCCGCGGAACTAAACTCCAAGATCGGCGCCCAATCAAGTTCGATGGACGCGGATGCACGTGGTCCAGAACCTATGGTCGGAGATGAGTTCGAAGTTCCGGTGACACAAGCCCAGCTCGATGTTGGTTCTGTGTGCGGCTCGAGTGCCGCTGAGTTTGTGGCTTCCATGGCAGGGTTAAGCTTCCCATCTTCGGACGACGCGGTTTGCTCCGGATCTAGGGCCGGAGCAGTTAAAGGCGCTATCTCCTGAGCGCGGCCAGATGACAGATTTATGTCATGTTCATTGTGGTGGCAGGGGACAGCCGTCATGGGCTCGAATCCGTCGAAGATCAAGTCTCCACGGATATCAGCCACAAAATTCAGGCTTCCAAATCTGACCTGATGACCAGGGGCGTAGCTATCGATCTACACTAGATGGCCAAGCGAGTTGGCCCGCTGTGTGAAGCCGCCAAATACGAAGATTTGTCCGGGGTGGAAGATCTCCCCCTGGACTGTGTTGTTGTGGATGATTGATGGAGCCATCAAGCATTCTGGTGACGACGCAGCAGAACTCTCAATGAAAGCACCAATGTCGGTGTCAAAACCGGCGGATCTCGGGTAGGGGGTCTGGAACTGTGCATCTAAGGCTAATGGTAATAGGAGGCGGGGGACACAATGATTACCCAGGTTCGGGCCCTATCTATGGAGGTAATACCCTACTTCCTGCTTGATTGATCTTGATGAATATGAGTATTACAAGAGTTGATCTACCACGAGACTGTAATGGCTAAACCCTAGAAGCCTAGCCTATGAGTTTATGATTCTTGTTGTTTCTACGGACTAAACCCTCCGGTTTATATAGACACCGAAGGGGGCTAGGGTTACATAAAGTCGGTTACAGAGAAAGGAATCTACATATCCGAACTGCCAAGCTTACCTTCCATGCAAAGGAGAGTCCCGTCCAGACACGGGGAGAAGTCTTCTATCTTGTATGTTCATAGCCCAATAGTCCGGCCTATGTATATAGTCCGGCTGTCCGAGGACCCCTTAATCCAGGACTCCCTCACCTGACCCGCCTCAAGTACATTTCTTTGGCTATTCGGAGTCCATGGAGCATGGCTTCATACTCAGCTGCATTGTTAGTACAAGGGAACATGAGCCTTAAAACATAACAAAATTTAGCACCTCGTAGAGATTCCAAAATAAATGCAGCCCCTGAGCCTTTCAACTGCCTGGACCCATCAAAGTGTATAGTCCAATATGCATTGTCAGTCTTCTCCTCAGGTGTTTGCAGGTCTGTCCAGTCATTTATAAAATCTACCAAGCTTGAGAGTTGATGGCTGTTCCGGGCACATACTTTAGGTGGTGCGCTCCAAGTTCAATTGCCCACTTAGCAACCCGGCCTGTAGCCTCTCTGTTTTGAATGATATCACGGAGCGGAGCAGAACTAACCATCATAATTGGATGTCCCAGAAAATAATGTTTAAGCTTCCGGCTGGCCATGAATACCCCAAGCACCAGCTTCTGCCAATGTGGGTAGCGTTTCTTGGACTCCGTGAGAACTTCACCTACTTATGCTCCACGACAACTACTACACTAACAACTTATTATTAGCTGCCACGTACAGGAGCAAAGGCTCTTTTTCTATGGGAGCAGCCAAGATGGGCGACTCAGCTAACTGCTTATTGAGTGCCTCAAATGCCTCATTAGCTGCATCGCTCTAGACGAGATGATCAGTCCTCTTCATGATTTGATACAAGGGAATCGCCTTCTCCCCAAGGCGGTTATGAGCCAGCTCAGGGACGCAATGCGACCCGCGGGGCGCTGAACATCACTGATACATGTCGACTAAGAAAGGGAAGTAATAGCTGCAATCTTCTCCGGGTTAGCCTCGATGCCCCGCTCTAAAACCAAGAAACCTAGCAATTTGCCTGCTAGCACGCCAAAAACACACTTGGTCAGGTTAAGCATCATCTTCTACACTCTAAGATTGTCAGAGGTCTCCTTTAGATCATCAAGTAAGGTTTATTTCTTCCTTAACTTGACCACAATTTCATCCACATAAGCATGAATGTTCTGACCAATCTGCTTATGAAAGCAATTCTGCACACAACACTGGTAAGTCGCCTGGGAACTCTTGAGCCCAAAAGGCATGGACACATAACATAAAGCTCCAAAAGGTGTGATGAAGGTTGTCTGGTCTTCAACTTCCATTTTGATCGATGATAACCAGAGTACGCATCTAAGAAACACAAGCTCTCACAACCTTTCGTGGCTTCAACGATTTAATCAATGCGAGGGAGAGCAAATGGATCAGTCGAACACGACTTGTTCATATCTAGGTAATCAACACACATACACCAAGTGTTGTTCTTCTTAAGAACAAGCACAAGGTTATCCAGCCACTGAGGGTGGAACACCTCAATTATGAATCCAACAGCAAGGATCCGGGCCACTTCTTCTCCAATAGCCTTACGCCTCTCCTCATTAAAACAACGAAGGAACCAGTCAACAAGTGTCATCTTGGGTTCAATATTAAGTTAGTACTCAGCAAACTCTCTGGGTACACCTGGAATGTCACAAGGCTTCCATGCAAAGATGTCCCAATTCTCGCGGATGAATTTGATGAGCACTCTTTCCTATTTGGGATCCATTGATGTCCCAATGGTCAACTGCTGAGAAGAATCGCCGAGGACAAAATCAACTTGTTGTGTATCCTTTGCCGACATAAACTTAAGTGGTGGGTCTGTCTCTGTAGTGGGCTTCTTCAGAGGGGTCATATCAGCTAGGTCCACATTATCTTTATAGTACTTGAGCTCTTCCATGGCACAAGCCGACTCTGCATAAGTCGTATCACCTTCCTCGCACTCTAAGGCGAGTTTGCGATTCCCATGAACTGTGATTGTCCCCTCTGGCCCTGGCAGCTTAAGTTGTACATAACAAGGGAGACCCATGAATTTGGTGTAAGCCGGCCATCCAAATAAAGCATGATAAGGACTTTTAATCTTGACTACTTCAAACCACAGTGTCTCTGCTCTGTAGTTATACTCATCTCCAAAAGCCACATCGAGAGAAATCTTTCCCACTGGGTACACCGACTTTCCAGGTACCAGTCCATGAAATACTGTGGAAGATGGCTTAAGATCCTTGTCCGTTGGGCTCAGCTGACAAAAAGTATCATAGTAGAATACGTTGATGTTGCTGCCACCATCCATAAGCACGTTGGTGAATTTGTAACTGCCCACTTGAGGGGCTACCACCAGTGCTAGATGACCTGGATCATCAACCTGGGGCGGGTGATCCGCCCGACTCCATGTTATCACCTGTTCTCACCACCTTAAATACTGTGGCACTGCAGGCTCAACCGTGTTGACTGCTCGCTTATGGACCTTTCAGCCACACTTGCACGTGTTTGTAGTGAAAACGTGATACTGGCCCCCATTAAGCTATTTTGGATTACTCTGATATCTTGACTGATTATTTTGCCGCTAATTACCCTGACGAGACTATTGATAATGACCACCATGGTTACCTTGACCCTGATAGCCAGAATTTGAGCCGCCACCACCAAAGCCAGAACCCTGAAAACCAGATCGTGACCAGCCAGGCAGCCCATTATTATTACCATGATGCTGGTGAAGGCTCTGATTCCTGAACTCTCGCATGATATAACAATCCTTCCAGGAATGAGTAGATAGCTTGTTAGGATAAATGTGTTTCGGGCAGGGGTCATTGACCATTGCCTCAAGATTGAAGGGACGATTGCGTTTCCCCCTAGTCGGAACCTACCCATGGGTTTTGCGTTTACTTATCGACTCTACTTAGTTTTTCCCTTAGATTTGCCTCCGAGATCGCCGAATGCGCCTTTAACCATTTGACCAATACTTTGAAAATTCTTGACAAATTTATATGAAATCGGAAAAATACAAATAAGATATCTAAATGTTCAGATAAACATTACCTTCATGCACATGTCATTCGCATTCATGGAAAAAGTACTGTTTAAACTACCCAATGTTATTAACATTATTAAAAAATGAAAAGGTATAAACAATACCATTTTCATGAATAAAAATTACATGCAAATGTAGGTAAAGTTTTGCGAACATTCTGATATCTTTTTTGCATTTTTCTGAGTTCAAATGAACTTGTTATGAACATTCAAACAACTTTGATCATTATTTTGAAACTTCATAACATGTTGATATGAATTCAGAAAAATGCAAATAAGATATCTGAATGTTCAGAAAACATCACCTATATTTGCATTTAATTTTTATTCATGAAAAAGTATTGTTTATACCTTTTTATTTTCAGATAATGTTAATAACATTAATATCCTTGGGTAGTCCAAATTGTACTTTTGTCCTGAATGCAAATGACATGCACATGAAGGTAATGTTTATCTAAACATTTAGATATCTTATTTGCATTTTTCTGAGTTCATATAAATTTGTCATGAATTTTGAAAGTATTGGTCAAATGGTTAAAGGGCATTCAGATGACCTCGGAGGCAAATCTAAGGGCAAAACTGAGCAGAGTCGAAAAGTAAGTGCAAGTCCCGTGGGTAGGTTCCAACTAGGGGCAAAAATGCTTTTGTCCCAAGATTGAAAGGTTTTACATCACCGCCAGGCAGCTTGCCATTACCAATGTGACGCTAGTTTTTAAACCCGGCATTGTGTTAGCCACAAAATCTGACCCGCCATCAGAATACTTGCGCTTCCCCCCATTGCCTTGGTTATGTTGATTGCCATACTACACGGGGCGTGTTGTTGCTGGCCCTTGCTACCGCCATTTTTCTTGCCTTTACTAGATTTATCATCATCCGAACTTGGATCTTTAGTAGTATCAGAGTCGCCATACCTGGTAAGCACATCCATAAGCTTGTGCATATATGTACACTTACGCTTAAGCCGCCCTAGCTTCTGCTTGAGGGGGTCAAAGTGACAGTTCTACTCCAAGAGCAGCATAGCCTGAGCTTCCCCAATACTGTCTGAAGAATGAATGATGGTTTCCACCCGGCGAGCCCAATGATGAGCCGACTCGTCTTCCGGCTACACACAGTGCACCGAATCAACAATTGTCAAAGGCTGTTTACAAGTTCCTTGAAAGTTCTTGATAAAGCTGTCCTTCAACTACACGGAAGTATTGATGTAGTTAGGGGGCAGACTCTTCAGCCATGTGCGAGCCGGTCCTTCCAACATCATGGTGAATATTTAGCACAAACTGCATCGCTGACTGCTACGTCTTGAGCTTGCGTTGGTTTTCCTCGAAGAGGAGAGGGTGATGCAGCAAAGTGTAGCGTAAGTATTTCCCTCAGTTTTGAGAACCAAGGTATCAATCCAGTAGGAGGACCTCAAAAGTCCCACGCACCTACACAAACAAACTGAGAACTCGCAACCAACGCAATAAAGGGGTTGTCAATCCCTTCACGGCCACTTGCGAAAGTGAGATCTAATAAAGATAGTATCATAAGATAAATATATTTTTGGTATTTTATAAGATAGATGCAAAAAGCAAAGATGAAAATAAAGGTAGATTGAAAGCAAATATGATAAGAGATAGAGCCGGGGGCCATAGGTTTCACTAGAGGCTTCTCTCAAGATAGCATAAGAATTATGGTGGGTGAACAAATTACTTTCGAGCAATTGATAGAAAAGCGCATAGTTATGAGATTATCTAGGCATGATCATGTATATAGGCATCACATCCATAACAAGTAGACCGACTCCTTCCTACATCTACTACTATTACTCCACACATCGACCGACTCCTGCCTACATCTAGAGTATTAAGTTCATAAGAACAGAGTAACGCATTAAGCAAGATGACATGATGTAGAGGGATAAACACATGCAATATGATATAAACCCCATCTTGTTATCCTCGATGGCAACAATACAATACGTGTCTTGTAACCGTTTCTGTCACTGGGTAAGAACACCGCAAGATTGAACCCAAAGCTAAGCACTTCTCCCATGGCAAGAAGAACCAATATAGTAGGCCAAACCAAACTGATAAATCGAAGAGACTTGCAAAGATAACTCAATCATACATAAAAGAATTCAGAGAAGATTCAAATATTATTCATAGATAAACTTGATCATAAACGCACAATTCATCGGATCTCGACAAACACACCGCAAAAAGAGTTTACATCGAATAGATCTCCACAAGAGAGGGGGAGAACATTGTATTGAGATCCAAAAAGAGAGAAGAAGCCATCTAGCTAATAATTATGGACCCGTAGGTCTGTGGTAAACTACTCACAACTCATCGGAGGGGCAATGATGTTGATGTAGAAGACCTCCATGGTTGATTTCCCCTCCGGCAGAGTGCCGGCGAAGGCTCCAAGATGAGATCTCGCGGATACAGAAGGTTACGGCGGTGGAAATTGTGTTTCGTGGTGCTCCTGGATGTTTTTGGGGTATGTGGGTATATATAGGAAGAAGAAGTACGTCGGTGGCCGCCCGAGGGGCCCATGAGACAGGGGGTGCGCCCTACAGGGGGGGGGGCGGCCCCCTATCTCGTGGGGCCCTCGGGAGCTTCTTGACTTGCACTCCAAGCTCTCCCGATCAGATTTGTTCCAAAAATCATGCTCCCGAAGGTTTCATTCCATTTGGGCTCCGTTTGATATTCCTTTTCTTCGAAATACTGAAATAGGCAAAAAACAACAATATGGGCTGGGCCTCCGGTTAGTAGATTAGTCCCAAAAATGATATAAATGTGTAAAATAAAGCCCATAAACATCTAAAAGGGGTTATATAATAGCATGGAACAATCAAAAATTATAGATACGTTGGAGATGTATCAAGCGTCCCCAAGCTTAATTCCTGCTCGTCCTCGAGTAGGTAAATGATAAAAATAGAATTTTTGATGTGGAATGCTACCTAGCATAATTCATAATGTAATTTTCTTTATTGTGGCATGAATGTTCAGATCCAAATGAATACAAAATAAAAGTTCATATTGACATAAGAAATAGTAACACTTCAAGCATACTAATCAAAGTAATCATGTCTTCTCAAAATAGCATGGCAAAAGAAAGTTCATCCCTACAAAATCATATAGTTAGGCTATGCTTCATTTTTGTCACACAAAGATGTTCCCAACTTCTATACCCCCGATGACAAGCCAAGCAATTGTTTCATACTTAAATAATCTCTAACTTTTTCAACCTTCATGCAATAGATGAGCGTGAGCCATGGATATAGCACTATGGGTGGAATAGAATATTATGATGGGGATTGTGTGGAGAAGACAAAAAGATAAAGTCTCACATTGACGAGGATAATCAACGGGCTATGGAGTTTCCCATCAATTGATGTCAACATGAGGAGTAGGGATTGCCATGCAACGGATGCACTAGAGCTATAAATGAATGCTCAAGAAAAGAAAACTAGTGGGTGTGCATCCAACTTGCTTGCTCACGAAGACCTAGGGCATTTGAGGAAGCCCATTGTAGGAATATAGAAGCCAAGTTCTATAATGAAAAATTCCCACTAGTATGAAAAAGACAACTTAGGAGACCCACTATATGAAAAACGTGGTGCTACTTTGAAGCACAATATATGAGACTCACTACATGAAGAACAAGGTGCTACTTTGAAGCACAAGTGTGGAAAAGAGATAGTAATATTGCCCTTTTTGTTTATTTACTTTTTTTGTCTTTTTTTTTCTTTTTCTTTTGGGCCTTTCTTTTTTTCTTTTGGCCTTTCTTCTCTTTTTTTTTCTTTGGGCAATGTTCTAATAATGATGCTCATCACACTTCTATTGATTACAACATAAGAATTACAACTCGAAACTAGAACAAGATATGACTCTATATGAATGCCTCCGGTGGTGTACCTAGATGGTGCAATGAATCAAGAGTGACATGTATGAAAAATAATGCTTGGTGGCTTTTCCACAAATACGATGTCAACTACATGATCATGCAATGGCAATATGACAAAAGTAAAGTATGTCATGAAAATGATGAACGGAACGGTGGAAAGTTGCATGGCAATATATCTCGGAATGGCTATGGAAATGCCATAATAGGTAGGTATGGTGGATGTTTTGAGGAATATATAAGGAGATTTATGTGTGAAAGAGTGTATCGTATCACGGGGTTTGGATGCACCGGCGAAGTTTGCACCAACTCTCAAGGTGAGAAAGGGCAATGCACGGTACCGAAGAGGCTAGCAAAGGCGGAAAGGTAGAAGTGCGTATAATCCATGGACTCAACATTAGTCAAAAGAACTCATATACTTATTGCAAAAATTTAGAAGTCATCAAAAAATCAAGTACTACGCGCATGCTCCTAGGGGGATATATTGGTAGGAAAAGACCATCGATCGTCCCCGACCGCCACTCATAAGGATGCACAAGCCAAGTACGCTTCATGTTTCAAATTTGTTACACAACTTTAACCATACGTCCATGCTACGGGATTTGCTAACTTCAACACAAGCATTCTTTGAATTCATAATCACCCAACTAGCATGACTTTAATATCACTACCTCCATATCTCAAAACAATTATCAAGTATCAAATTGATCATGGCATCCAATTCACTTTTCTATGATAGTTTTTATTATACCCAACTTGGACGCTCATCATTCTAGGACCAACTTTATGACCATAGAAAATACCATGCTGTTCTAAAAGACTCTCAAAATGATATAAGTGAAGCATGAGAGACTAGCAATTTCTTCAAAATTAAAACACCACAGTGCTCTAAAAGATATAAGTGAAGCACTAGAGCCAAAACTATTAAGCTCAAAAGATATAAGTGAAGCACATAGAGTATTCTAGGTAATTCTAATCAAATAGGCTTCTCCCAAAAGGTGTGTACAGCAAGGATGATTTTGGTAAACTAAAGGGAAAATGCTAATATAATACACGACGCTCCAAGCAAAACACATCTCATGTGGCGAATAAAAATATAGCTGCAAGTAAAGTTACCAATGAACAAAGACGAAAGATGGTATGCCTTCCCGGGGCATCCCCAAGCTTAGGCTTTTGGCTATTCTTGAATATCTTGGGGTGCCATGGGCATCCCAAAGCTTAGGCTCTCGCCACCCTTTATTCCATAGTCCATAAAAGATTTACCCAAAACTTGAAAACTTCACAATACAAAACTCAACAGGAAATCTTATAAGCTCCGTTAGTGAAAGAAAACAAAACCACCACATAGGGTACTGCAATGAACTCATTCTTTATTTAATTTGGTGTTAAACCTACTGTATTCCAACTTCTTTATGGTTCATAGACTGAATTATAGCCATAGATGCATTGAAATAAGCAAACAACACACGAAAAACAGAATCTGTCAAAAACAGAACAGTCTGTAGCAATCTGTAACTAACGCAAACTTATGGAACTCTAAAAATCCTACAAAAATAGGAAGTCCTGGACAATTTTTCTATTGAACAGAAGCAAAATTAATCAATGCAAAAGCACGTTCCAGTGATTTAACAAAATTATATTCGTGCGCGCAAAGTTTCTGTTTTTCAGCAGAATCAAATCAACTATCATCGTAGGTTATCCTATAGGTTCTACTTGGCACAAACACTAATTAAAAGATAAAAACACATCTAAACATAAGGTAGATGCAAGATTTATTACTAAACAGGAGCAAAAACAAAAAACATAAAGAAAATTGGGTTGCCTCCCAACTAGCGCTATCGTTTAACGCCCCTAGCTAGGCATAAAAGCGAAGATAGATCTAACGAGTGCCATCTTTGGCACTAATAAGTAGAGAGATTGTGATCTATAGGGATTTCTCCCTTTTCAGCAGTAGCTAAACCTTTAGGCAAAAATTCAATAAATTCATTGGTAGCAAAAGGTTCCTTAACAATAGAGAGACAATTTGGAAGAACACTTATGGATTTGAGATCCACGTTTTCCTTACTAGAAGATTCACCCTTATTTTTAGGAACATAAATAAACTTGGAAGTTTTAGTAGGGGGTTTTGGAGTGTTTTTCATGGGGGGAAACGCGGAACCTAAGTTTGTAATGATATCCTCAAGTTTACCAATTCTAGCAGAGTCTAGATCTATTTTTTCATTGACTATTGGTTCTTTTTCTTTAAGATTTTTCAAAGTAACTCCAACCCTAGATCCAAATTGCGTAAGGTGATTATGAATCTTTTTATCCAAATTTTCAATCAACTCAACAGTGGCAATTTTATTTTCAATAATATCAAGCCGTTGCATCATATGTTCTAGAGTTAAAACCGTTCCATTAACTAAAAGAGGTGGTGGGCCAAACAAATCTAACATAGCATTATAAGCATCAAAAGTATGGCTACTCATAAAATCACCTCCGGCAGTAATATCAAGAACACATCTATTCCAAGGAGTAATGCCTACATAGAAATTGCGAAGAAGAACAGAAGTAGCAAGCTTCCTAGTAGCTTTATATTGGGCATTGCAAATTCTATGCCAAGCATCTTTTAAACTTTCCCTCTCCCTTTGCATAAAATTGTGAATTTCTTGTTCGGGAGTGAGAATAGAGATAGGAGGACTAGCCATGACGACAAGGTAAACGAACTAACAAACGAGCAAATAGAAAAAGGCAAGTGAAAAGAGAGGAGGAGATTGGGAAAGAGAGGGCGAATAAAACGGCAAGGGTGAAGTGGGGGAGAGGAAACGAGAGGCAAATGGCAAATAATGTAAATGCGAGGGAGATGGGTTTGTGATGCGTACTTGGTATGTCTTGACTTGAGCGAAGAACTCCCCGACAACGGTGCCAGAAATCCTTCTTGCTACGTCTTGAGCTTGCATTGGTTTTCCTCGAAGAGGAGAGGGTGATGCAGCAAAGTGTAGCGTAAGTATTTCCCTCAGTTTTGAGAACCAAGGTATCAATCCAGTAGGAGGCTCGTCAAAAGTCCCACGCACCTACACAAACAAACTGAGAACTCGCAACCAGCGCAATAAAGGGGTTGTCAATCCCTTCACGACCACTTGCGAAAGTGAGATCTAATAAAGATAGTATGATAAGATAAATATATTTTTGGTATTTTATAAGATAGATGCAAAAAGTAAAGATGCAAATAAAAGTAGATTGAAAGCAAATGTGATAAGAGATAGACCCGGGGCCCATAGGTTTAACTAGAGGCTTCTCTCAAGATGGCATAAGAATTACGGTGGGTGAACAAATTATTGTCGAGCAATTGATAGAAAAGCGCATAGTTACGAGATTATCTAGGCATGATCATGTATATAGGCATCACGTCCATAACAAGTAGACCGACTCCTGCCTGCATCTACTACTATTACTCCACACATGCAATAAGAACAGAGTAATGCATTAAGCAAGATGACATGATGTAGAGGGATAAACACATGCAATATGATATAAACCCCATCTTGTTATCCTCAATGGCAACAATACAATACGTGTCTTGCAACGCTTTCTCTCACTGGGTAAGAACAACGCAAGATTGAACCCAAAGCTAAGCACTTCTCCCATGGCAAGAAGAACCAATCTAGTAGGCCAAACCAAACTAATAATTCGAAGAGACTTGCAAAGATAACTCAATCATACATAAAAGAATTCAGAGAAGATTCAAATATTATTCATAGATAAACTTGATCATAAACCCACAATTCATCAGATCTCAACGAATACACCGCAAAAAGAGTTTACATCGAATAGATCTCCACAAGAGAGGGGGAGAACATTGTATTGAGATCCAAAAAGAGAGAAGAAGCCATCTAGCTAATAACTATGGACCCGTAGGTTTGTGGCAAACTAGTCACAACTCATCAGAGGGGCAAGGATGTTGATGTAGAAGCCCTCCGTGGTTGATTCCCCCTCCGGTAGAGTGCCAGCGAAGGCTCCAAGATGAGATCTCGCGGATACAGAAGGTTACGACGGTGGAAATTGTGTTTCGTGGTGCTCTTGGATGTTTTTAGGGTACGTGGGTATATATAGGAAGAAGAAGTACGTCGGTGGCTGCTCGAGGGGCCCACGAGACAGGGGGGCGCGCCCTACAGGGGGGCGCGGCCCCGTATCTCGTGGGGCCCAAGGGAGCTTCTTGACTTGCACTCCAAGCTCTCCGGACCAGATTTGTTCCAAAAATCACGCTCCCGAAGGTTTCATTCCGTTTGGACTTCGTTTGATATTCCTTTTTCTTCGAAATACTGAAATAGGCAATAAAAAGCAATATGGGCTGGGCCTCCGGTTAGTAGGTTAGTCCCAAAAATGATATAAATGTGTAAAATAAAGCCCATAAACATCTAAAAGGGGTAATATAATAGCATAGAACAATCAAAAATTATAGATACGTTGGAGACGTATCACTGACGTCTTACATCTCCATCGCCATCTCGTAACTTTCAATCGAAGCCTCTAGAGAGACGTCCTGTGTGTAATTAGAAACCTTACGAGGGCCTTTGAAATCCTTGTGCAAACGTTCATTTCATAGATCCGGCTCTAGACACGACACCCCAATAGTCCTGGAATTCGACCCGGCTCCCACCGAGGTTGAAGGGGTCACCGGAGGCTGCTGATAAGCCCCCTGGTTAGCCGCTGCCGCCTCACGGAGGGCTCTGGCCTCATCCACAATTGCCAGAGCATCAGCCCTCGGGTTAAGGGGTGGGTTATCACGGGGCGGGTCGTCGAGCGCATTATGGCGTTGCTCATAGCTGGAGCCGCGAGTGACTCGACATGCCGACCGTAACTATGACTTGGGAGGGGAGTTGAATGCACACGATCGCGACTATATGAGTACTTTTCTTGCTGTGCAATCACTATTTGAAGAAGCTCAATAGCGTTCTGTGCTTCTACTGCAATGGGCGACTCACACGTAATAGGGAGCGCATTGAGCCGGGTAGCCCCATGTTATCCACCAGGTTAGAAAAGTGACCCGACGGTGTTGCAAAATGTTGAGGCTGAGTCTGACCCCTACGGGACAGCTTCGACTGACGAAGATGAGCTACCGCCCGTTTCCCAGGGGCCTCTACAATCGAGGGTATAACCGATGGAGTACTTGATCCTACCCCCGATGTGTTAAAAAGATTCATGGGTTTATAATTTAAAGGCAAACGGGTCTGGTGCCTCCTCGGAACGACTGCGTTGGAGGCGTTCTGATCCAGACTTAAATGCCAGGCCGCCTCTACTTTGAATTGCTCCGAATCAGCAGTAATCTGAGTCTACACCATTGCCATCCGAGTGTTTTCAGCATTGATGCCTCCCTGGGCCTTGGTCATCTTCCCCCTAAGCTTTGCGATCTCCATGTTATACTCTGCTTGGTTCTCCGTTGTGACCTTAGTCGCCAGCAGGGTCATGTAAGTTCCCATCAGATTAGAAAAAACTTAAGCTGGAAGCCTGACTGAGCCGAATGTGCCAGCCACCGCAGCCGCTCGGTCAGCTATTGCAGTTTCACTAGTCATCGAAGAATTAAGAGCCGGCACCATGCCTGCCATGAAGATGGCGACTCGGCTCGGCGGCTCCTAGAGATCCGGAATATTGTTACCATTGGAACATCCCCCAAGCCCGCCATCTTGAAGCTGGTAGATTGACTCCGTCTCTCTAGTTGAGAGTCTCTCCCCAAGATGCGGAATCTTCCACATGTTCCACCCCTTGTGTGAAGCCGACCAAAGCATGCCTCCGCCTGGCTTGGACCCAGGCGGGTTTCCTGCGCCGAGCCGGCTCAACGATGTCGGTGCAGTTGTCCTGCTCAGGTTCTGATCCCCCGATCTTGCCAATGAAGACGTGGATTCTGCCGAAGGGGACCCGGTACCCATCCTCGACTAAGTCGGCCTGGGGGCCCCAACCAGTGTCGTTGATGTAGAGCTTACCGCGGTGACTCTTGGTCATCCTACCAATGGCGTATCCCTCGACCCTTGGGAAAGACCCCCTCAAGAACTCGAAACCACTGTGCGCTGGCCCCATGGTGGGCGGCAACTGTCATGGATTTGTCACGGTCGATACCCTAGTGAAAGGACTTAGGTGCGAGGCCATCGCTATAGTGATTAGCTTGTCAGGATTGAGCGGCAAGGGAGACACGAGTTTACCCAGGTTTGGCCCCTCACGATGGAGGTAAAAGCTTACTCCTGCACTTCTTGCTTATTGCTTGGGTATAGATTAGCAGGAAGCAGATTTGGTTGACCTAGCTATCGATTGATTGTAACTTGTCCTATTCTATGCCATGGACTCGCCTATATATACAGGTCAAGGCCACCGGCTTACAAGAGTCCGGGTAGGGTCACAATACGTGACTGATCCTAATTCTAACTCTCCTTGCCTTCTATGACAAGTCTCCATAGGGCGGCTTCACTACAAAAAAAATACACTTCCGTGATATACGTGTTTGTCATAGTAGGTCACGTTTTCTGTCATGCATGTACATCCATGACGATTTTATGACAGAATCAAGATAGTCATACATGTGCTGTTGTAGAAGTGTTCCATGACAGTACCAAAATTATCATCACGGTAGTGTCCACTTCCATGAAGATAAATCGCGCATCATAGTAGTGCTTTCGTCAAGGGTAACCAACACGTGGCATCCACCATAATGGGTCGCTGTTAAGCTATCGGGTTCCAGTTTGGATATGATAACCCGTTAACAGCCTGGACCAATGTGGATTTTCCACGTGTAAAATTCTCAATGGCTAGAGGAACCACGTGTCGGTTCACCGTTGGGATAGATATCATCCACTCATTGGACAGAAGACGCCTATAATACGCCGACACATGGCACGGCCCAACATAGGCCCATTCCGGTGAAAAGGCCGGCCCGTTGGACTTTGTCAAAAGGTAGTGGGCCTGCCCACGGAAAGCCTGTTAATGGCATGTTCGCATATAGCCCATTTATAGCCTGCTAACTCATGGCCCATTACGGCCTATCCGAAATAAACCAAGTTGCATCATCTAGGCCATCCAATATGGTTCCAGCCCATTGTAACTTCCGGCCCATGTATGGCCCATGACGTCTTTCAGCCCATACGAGGCCCTTTGTAACTCTGGACCCATTAAAGGCCCAAGATGAAACTGGCCCATAATGAACAGTGTGTCGCTTTATACCCATTAACAACCCATTATTCCGTCGGCCATTTCCAGCTCGTGTTAACTTTTCGGCCTTCTAAGGGCCCATTTATTCTTGGGTTCATTTCCATAATTCGGTTACTTATGGTCCGTTACTTGTCTATTCCGCTTGTGGGAGAAATTCAGCCCCTGGTTACAATCGGCCCGTTTGTGGCCCGTTAACCCGTTGGATTGTTTTCATAGCATCATCAAATACGGCCTATTAACAGCCCGTTATGGTCAGGCCATAAAACAGACGATTTCCACTCTAGCCCGTTTACGGCCCACTTTGCGGACCGTTATTGGTCCACGAATAGTATGGACCATGTTTGGCATAACGATTATATGGCCCGCAGAAGGCCATAGATTAGACGGCCTATAGAAGGCCCATGGATCCTACGTCCTGTAAAAGGCCCATGGATCCTACGGCCCGTAGAAGGCCCATGGATCCTATGGTCCCCGTAGGAGGGCCATGGTCACTACAGTAGGTAGCAGGACCATGGTTACAACAATCCATGTGTTGCCATGGTTATTGTGGCCTAGTTACAAAAATAGGTTATTGAGGCTACTAGAAAAATGCGGAAAAAGAACTGCAGTGACTACAATCAAACAACTAAACAAGACTATAAGGAAGTAAATAAGCAAGCAACTAATACTAGGCTATTATGGCTATTACACATATTACATCCACTGGGCATCAAAGTTCTCCACCAGTGCAAATATAGGGAACAAAGCAGCATATTACATACACTAGCCGTCTATATTGGCCACCAATGCAAATAAACATGGCAGCAAAACAAGTCCATAACTGAAACAACTTCAGAAGATCTCAAGAAACATTATCCTGGGTATCCACCATGCTGGCAATAAGCTTAGCAAGCTTATTAGCTTTCTCCTGTTTGGCGCTAAAATCCTCCTACGCTTGTTGTTGCACCAGAAAGTATGCATCTGAATGCTCTAGGGACTTTCGCAGTCCTTCGCTTCTTGTCACAGCACAGCTGATCGATGTCTTTCAACTTGTAGTTGAGACTCAAGAAACCAAACTGATTCAGACAGTGAGTTCGAATAGCTTGTGCCAGCGGTAGTGGCCAGTAATTGAACACTACACCAAGACCGGACTTTGGGGTTGTCTCACTGTCTTCAAGATAGTTTTCCTTAGCTATTTTCTCAGCTTTGTTGGAGACCAACAAGGATGTCTCACTATCCTGAACCTTATCTGCATTACTTCCTTTACCATTTCTTAATAAGGCACTCTTCCCCAATATTCTGTCAGCATTATAAAACAAGAAACAAGAAGACACATAAGAGGTTTAGCATGTACTAGTATATGAAACTCATTTCGGTGAACTAGTTCATTAGTAAGGTGGACAGGATTAAACTACCAAGTCTTCTATTGCCAAGTAGTGCATAATAAAAGCATCAAACAAACATATATCTATGTCCTATGGTCACTGCATTGTCTCACCAAATCAAAATAGATACACGGTTTAAATCACATCAGTTCAAGACAAAGCAGCGTTGAAAGAATACAAAACGTGGGAAACTGCACGACACAATAAGATTTCAGATGGGTACCACGGGTCTACGTGTACAACAACACTATTGGCTTTGTTGTCATGCTAGTGATGTGCGTGATACGAGACGTCAACTGTAAAAGAAACATGTTAAAGAAACATGCGTAAACATACCTGTTGTGCCATTCAAGTTTTGATTGGATCTTCAATAAAAATAAGTTTGTATGAGTAAATACAGGGAAACAAGAGCAAAGCAGTATGCACGATAGCAATGGGATCTTAAATGAGAATAGTTGTTCTTCAGGTTTAAGCACTTGTTCTACATGAATGGAGTATAGTAAGACACATGCATACAGTACTTAAAAATAAAAAATGAGGTCATAGACCTTACCACATTCTAGGTTCGGGACCAGTACAGAACAAGGTGTTCCTAGTCATCGTCCAGTAAATATGTCTCAAGAGAACGTAAGGGAATTTGATGAGTTTCTTTCCAGTGAAGTACGTTTTCTTCAGGTAATTCCGATACTGTCACCAAGCATTCTTGAAGATAGTAGAGGTATTAGCACAGGTTACTGTAACGCCCCAATACCGACGCTCCAGAAGCCTTCCAGATATTTTGTTGTCGTCATGTGATTTATTTTTGCTTGTTGCATTTCATCATGTCATCATATGCATTGCATCAACATGTTTTCATAAAACATGTAGATGTTTTTCGTTGCCACTTCGCCCCTTGTCTCCATGGCATGTTGTCAAACCGTTTGTCTTTGTTGACCCTCTCTCAAACCCCCTCGCATGTGTCCAAAAACTTCCCGAACCTGGACCACTATGTCATTACCGTTGGATCCGGGTCATCCCCAAAAATCCCAAAAATATTTTCATTTTCTTCATTGGACTTCACCAACCTAAGTATCTCGATCGTCCGATCTAAATCGTAGGGTCCCAACCTAGTTCTATTTCCCTATATATAGTCCACCCACTTACTAAATCGGATCAAACCCTAACTTCTAGGGAGTTTGTCCCTGCCGCTGCCGCACTCACCTCCCGCCTCAGGATCCTCCCAGATCCCCTTCTCACCCAAACAGAGAGCTCCCCAGAGCATCCCTCGATCCCCTCCTCAATTTCTTCATCAAGCCAACCAGCCACCTCCCTTGAGTTCCTGCCATCCAATCACCGCGGCCAGGGCTCCTATGCCCATGCGCTAGAGCGGGGAGCCCGTCCCCGAGCTCCCGCTGCTCCAGCCTCCCGTCGGCCGTGACCCCGCCTACCTTCCGCGTTGCCTCCTGCTCGCCAAAGTGGCACTGCCAGCGACCGGACCAGCAGCAACGTCACCGCTCCTCCTTGCCTAGCCACTCCGGCGACCTGTAAGTCGTCCACGACCCACCAGGCCAGGACCCCCTTTGCCGCACCTCTCCCTTTCCCTCCTCCTTCCTTTTTTCTTCCCCTTGCTACTCTCTCTCATAGCTCCCAATACAGGGAACTATCCGAGGTGCCCCGCGAGCCCTCCGCCTCGCCCCAACTCTGCCCACCAAAGCCACCAAGATCCCGTCGCCGGAACTGCACAGCCAGGTCCCTACTCGTTCCCTTTCTCTTTCCTTTCCCTCTCTGGTTTCTTCTCTCCCTACTCTCATCTCTCTCTTTGTCTCCTTTGCCTCGAACAACGAGACCCCGACGCCATGGATGTGCTGTTGTTTCTGTTCTTTCAGAAACAAGCAGCTCGCCCGCTCGTCCCCGTTGACCCGAGCCACGCAAGCCCCTACTCCACGCGTGGGCCACTTCCAGGCGCGTGGCCCAGTGCTGCCGCATCCATCCTCGACCTGATGTGCGCACTGCCGCTTCCCTGCAACTCCATGTGCTGCCCGCGGCTCTATGCATCGAGCAGGAAAACGAGCGAAGCCGCTCGTCCCTTTCACCGCGTCTTGCCGTGTGGGCTGGTTCCTCGCCCGCTATCTAAGCCCAGCGCTTCTTCAGCCTCTAGCCTGCCTGATGGCCGATGGTGAGCAGCCCAACCGCCTCAGTGCATTGCTTAATTTCAGCCCGATTCATGTTTTTTCGCTGAACGAATTTAGCTATTTTGTCCAGAAACTACATATTTACAGTTTGGCCCCTGTTGTTCATGCATATAATAAATCACCAACTATGCATCGGATTAAAATGTTTTATATCTGTAAAATGCTTAGAATTTTGCATAGATTAATAATATGACACTGTCATCCATGTTTAAAATGGTTAAAACTTGCTGTTTGAATGAACTTGTATAAATAACATCCTAAAATGATTTATATCGTAACTAAATACCCGTAGCTCCAAATTAAATAAACTTTATGTGTAAGTGGGGTGAAAAAAGCATAGATTAACATGGTGCACTTTATTTTCCTGTTTAAGAACTCTAAAATTGTGTATACGGAAGAACAGTACCAAACTAAAAATATGCACATGGGGATTTTCCGGAATTGTTCTTTGTTGTTTCCGGCCTCATTTAAACTTGCTTGGATAGGTAGATTCTTTTTGCTTCACCTCTTGCATTGTAAGTTAGCCACCATACAATGCTTAACCGCTTGCTTCAACCTCACCACTTATCCTTTCCCTACGCATTAGGCTTTGCTAGTCTTGATACCCATGGTATTGGGATTGCTGAGTCCTCGTGGCTCACAGATTACTTCAACAAAAGTTGCAGGTATACGTAATGCAATGATCTGACGCAAGTGCGATGCTTGCTTGTTTGGAGTTCTTCTTCTTCTTCTTCTTCGATCAAGGGATAGGTTCCGAGTTGGGAGCCTAGGCTAGCAGGGTGGATGTTATTTTTATTTTTCGTTTGATTTCATCCATAGTCGAATCCTACTCTTCTGTATGATGATTGCTATGTATTGATGTACTGTTGTATTGATGTTGTAGCTTGTGGCGAGTGTAAGCCTTTATCTTGTATTCTCATCTATTTAGAACATGGTATGTTGTAATGGTATCCACCTTGCTATGCACTCGAAATGCGATTGTGCCCCAATCATGAATTCAACACGTGATTGGAATAGAATCGCATCTTGGGCGCTACAAGTTGGTATGAGAGCCTTACCGACCTTAGGAGCCCCCTTGATTCATCGAACGGCTGCCATTGTTGAGTCTAGAAGAAAATGATTTTGAGTCTAGTTATATCGGAGAGTAGGAAATGTTTTTACTCCTCATCCCCTTGTCGCTCTGGTGAGGACTCGTGAGATAGATGTTTTGACTTCACTCTCCTCTTTTTCACTTAAAATGATTTTTTAGGATCACGTGGGTATTGTTGGAATCGTTGCGATATCGATATGACGGGAATTCTGTCTTGGTGCCTCCCAATTGTAGGAATTGGACTCGGGGAGGTGAGCTCCAAGGTGTTTTGGTCATAGTGCCATCGTTTCAGTTCCGGAATACCAGAGGATGCTGACATCGGAACGCTTCCATACTTTTCATGGTGGCAAATAGTGTCGTGACTTATCCCCAGTATTGGAGGATATAGCACGGATGATCTTCCATGACTAGTATCATTGTGTTTTCGAAGGTCTGAGGTACACGAGTTTCCGAGATTTCTTGGTTATGTGTTCAACGCATTCCAAACATTGGAGCGTAGAATTCTGCTAGGATTTGTGTGATGATTTTTGATCTGTGTAGCCGTGAGACCAGATTGCGTAACCAAGAAGTTTTGGGAGTTCTCAGGTGGGAATTCAAGTATTTACCTAGAATTATCCTTCCAACAGATGCGTAATGGGTTATGTATTTGTTTCCGGCTTTTTGCAAGCCCAATCCTTTGTTTTGTTTTTAGTTGTGGTATTTTCGAGTTGCTTCAAAGTCAAGTGTTCAACCATACCTTTCATAAATGGTGTTCTCATGTTTCTATGCGAGTGCTAATCCTTCTTGATCATCGAGATTGTGATGTTCATTCTTTTCTAATCGGCGTGCTTCTCTTCAAGTTAATCCTATCCTATCAATATTTGTTAGATCAATTCTCAGTTCTTCACAATGGCATTCGTTTCATCCGTCCCAAGTTGCCTTTGTTTTTCCCACCATGCCACCCTCTTCTTCAAGGAATCGGATTTCTTAATCAAGTATCCATTCTATGATGTGAAATCTCTTCATTCCTTTCTTACATGTTGTACCCGATGGTTCTCATGAAGATTCTCTACAAGTTCATCATTCTTTCATTCTTCGTTCTCTTATGAAGATGTTTTCCCATGTTGGAATTTCTTATCCAAGGCATTCTTATTTATTCACCTCTATTCATATCCGGAGTGTTGAAGATATCTCATAAGATGCATGTTTCCATTCTTAATCTGTTCAAGTTATTTCGAGGTTGATATCTCATTCAAGCCATTTAAATCAACCGGTGCAATCAACCTTTCAAGTAACTGTTCCAACGGTAGGTCTTTCAGTGGACCCTAACCCACAGGTTTACACCCAGGATCTTACCTGACTCTCCTAATTTTTTTCCAGAGTTATTCTCAAATTCTTTTCAAAGTGTGACGTAAGAAAGGATTCCATCAGTATTATGCCTTCTCTAATATCGCTTCCAAATTCTTTTCATCGTTGCTTCAATCTTTTAATTCTTCATTCCGGAGTGCCTCATCCATTCATGGTGGTGTATCTCGTCATCATTCTTAGCTTGAAGACCAAAGAAGAGTTTCTCTTAAATCTTATCCATTCTCTCAAAGATTCATGGTGCAAGCTTCATGCCATCCTCTCAATTGTTTCGAGTCGTCGAAAATTATTTTCATGACCGTCCCAAATGCTTTGCATGAGTTGTTTTCATTTTGATTCTCCAAAGGCCATCATTTCAGAAGATTTCTTCGTTCTATGTTTTTAGCTTCGTCCACCAATTATTCTAAATTGTTGTTTTTCCATTCATCTCCATATTATTCTGGTGCTCTGTTCAAGTATTCTCGAGCCAGCTCATGATCTCTTTGTTCTCTTGTTTCAGTTCCCTCAAATACCTTCATCATTTCTAATTCTTCTCGGTGATTCGTTCTCTTTCCTCCAATTCTTCTCTATTTCTTATGGTGGTTTGGTCAAGGTTTCTATTCCTTCATTGTCGTATCAATTCATCCATTTTTTCCAAATCCTACCGGTGGTCTGTTGAGTTTATGCTATATCTCTCTTTAATCCTTTTCAACTAGAATAAGTTGTATGCAAATCCATTGCTTTCATCAAGTTCATTTGGTGAAGGATAGGCATATCATAATTCTTATTCTTGTTTCATGGAGGTGATTAATCCCTTCTTTCTGGAGTGTATTCATCATATCATATTCTCGGTTCGAAGTGTTCCATCTATCTTTTCCAGAGTTGCAAGCCATATCAATTATCTTGTCACGAAGCTCCTTTTAAATCATTGCAAGGCTTCATCTTATTCTTTTCAACTTTTCTCGAATTTCAATCATCATGCTACCTTACCAGAGTTTTTCATGGAAGCTCTACATGATGGTTCATCACGGATTTAATTCATCATCGAAGTGTTCTTCAAGATTTTCTTGGTGGAGCTCAAGCATTCTTCATCGTGCATTCCGAAGTGTAATTCTTGCTCCCTTATCTTTTGACGTGGTGTTATGTCATTCTTGACAATTTCCTTCATGTTTAATCATTCACAAGTTATCAAGAATGAGATATTTAAACCCATCATTTTTCTTTGTTCAAGAGATCGTGTCAACCCCTCAAATTATTCGTTGTAGTAATCTTGGGTTGTATCTCACCTAAAAGCTTTCCCTAAGGATTTTATGGTGCCTATAAATGACCCAAGTTCTTCATTTATCCTCCCGGTGAAATAAGTTTTTCGTCTCCTTATTGATCTAAATCGAAACAATTGTTTCCGATTAGTGGCAGAATTTCACCTCTTGTCAGTGTACAAAAGTATGGGCCCTTCTGTACTCCTTACTTGTGCACGGGCGGTTGTAGCCACATATGTGGCAAGGCTTGGCAGGGCAGAAGAAGGCAAAACACAAGACTACCAAGACAACATTCAAGACAGTAAATAGAGAGCAGAAGACAAGCTAGACCTCACCCGACAACATCCTTGCCAAGGCGGCTTGCTTAGCCCCGGCAAGGCCCTTGCTGGGGCATCTTGCGAAGCACCAGCTAGGCCATCACCCTTGAAGCTGAGAGCTCTGACAACATTGACAACATCAAGGCCAAGGCTCGGGGGGCACATGCATAGTATCATGCAGATCTTCGTGAAGATTGATAGCTTGCAGGTCCATGTGGGACCAGAAGGCATAGACCCCCGCAAGCCCCTTGCTGGGGACGACTATGAGGCCCCCGGCAAGCCTTGCCGAGGACAATTGCGGGGCCACAGCCAGGACCGCACCCAATGAGGTTCTCGCCACGTCACGCCCGTTCCAGCGTGATGGCCAGCTTGCTAGCTAGGCAGACGCCTGCGTGGCGTCGTGCGGATCTTCGTAGAGGCTCTACCACCGCGCCAACACATCAGCTAGCCATCTAGCCTGGCGTTGCATGCCTCGTCAACCTGGACACATGTCAAAGCAAGGAGAGGCGGCGATGGACGGGAAAACTTATGTTACAGTCCCCGATAAAGTTAGAGGGCACGTAGGCAGCGCATTTAATGCGTTTGTCCTACAGGGTCAGCGATAAGCTTGAATACTGTGGATACTTTCCACCTCTTGTGTGCCACTGTGGCACCCCCTTTGACATATAAAAGGAGGCCCTAGGCGTACTAAGAGAGGATTCAGACTTTTTGGACTGGGCATGCACTGCAGCTAGTTCAAGAACTTGAGAACACTAAATATACACTCTACCAGGACTATTGTTTCTCGCGTTGTTGTGGCCCAAACCTGGGTAAAAATCCCTCGCGCTGATCACCATACCTGCTCTTCGCTTAGCTCTCTCCCCGCCAACCGTAGAAGGGATCCCCGTGATCCCATAGGTGTCATTTTCCCTGACATCTTTGGTGCACTGGGTAGGGGGAGAAGTTGTGAGAATCTGGTCTAGTAGTTAGTGCAGCAGCTTCTTCATCACCATGGCTCCAAGAAAAAGACAAGCGCGGTGATCAGTTCATATGGGGCCGCTCTGCCCATGCCAGCGCGGATGGGCAGCGTGGCAGACGCTGATGGCGGAGGAGATCAAGATCACCCACGCCACCCTGACGCCAGAATCCAGGCTAGCGGCATCGTCTGTAGCGGCGATGACCCACCCGTTGCCGCATCCAAGGATGGACCCGCGCTTCCCACGGGCATTGCGGGGACCTCCAAGGGTAGGAAGACGACCCCGTCCATGCACGCACCGTGGTCCTCTCTGGTCGTGTGCGATGAACAACTCCGTGACGCTGATGACTCTGGACGTTTTTGCGGCAAGGAGCCCTCAGCATCATTCCCAAGATCCACAGGGCAGGCATGCATGCCATGATGCTAGTGAAAGGGCCACACCGCTGCGGAACCGTGGCGGAACTCCTTCTAACATAGTTAGAAGTCTAAGCTCCTCCCATTCCTCGTGCTTGTCGCTGCCGCCAATGCGAGCAGAAGCATTGACACGAGCACAACTACTCCTCGACTTTCCTCCTGCTACGGAGAACCAAGAAGAGTGGAGGGATGCTATCCAAAGCCTTATTGGCCACGTCAACAGGGATGGCCACTAGGAGGCAAGTCCCTCGCGGCACCAGACCACTGAGCCGGCGCATGTCGACAGCAGAAGGGGTGGAGGCTCCGCAACCATGGTGCACTCCCCTCCGCCACGGCAGTGGCGGTCACCAGCTCGTCGGGTTGATGCGCGTGATAACGTGTCCAGGCCGTCGTTTGATCCAAGAGCACGTCACGACCACTGTCAGGTTCATCGTGAACAGCTCAAGGAAGGCGCCTGGACCACCATCGAGCAGCGACGAGAGGCGCGCTACCAATCTAATAGCCATGTTGGGCCCACTGCATATAGGCATGCATCGGAGGACGCTGACGACTTTCCCAATGCAATAACATGTCCAGCGTTTATCCATGAGCTACGGCAGTTCCCATGGTCCACCACATGCACGTTTAAGCCAGAGGTCCCGGATAAGTACGATGGCAAGACTCATCCGTCTGAGTTCCTGAGCGTTTACACCATCGTGATGCAAGCCGCCGGAGCTCGAGATGGCAAGGTACTCACCAACTATTTCCCATTGGTGCTCAAGCCCAACGTCGGATCATCATTGATGCACCTGCCGATAGATTCCATCTCCTCTTGGTCAGATCTGTGCCACGAGTTTGTTGGTGCCTTTACTGGCAACCACGTAGCTCCTGGCCAGGCAAGTGATTTGCATGTGATCCCTCAGAGAGAGGGAGAATGCTTGCGCAAATACATACAAAGGTTTAGACGCGTGCGGTACAACATCCTTGATGTTCATCCCACCACTGTCATCAGCGCGTTCCATCAGAATGTGCACAGTTGTAAGATGCGTGAAGAGCTGGGGATGAACAAGGTTAGGGATGTTGCCGAGCTTTATGTTTTGGCTGATAGGTGTGCCCGAGCTAAAGAAGGAAGGAAGTACCCCGGCGAGGACGCCGACGCAGGAAGTGACTTTGAAGATGAGGACGTCGTCGCCCTGGCGAAGAAAGGCCGATGATGCAACATGAAGCGCAAAGGCAAGATTGTGCTTGTCGTCGAGGAATCCAGCGACCCCGACACCGTCAAAAGGACAAGGTTGACGACCCCGGCAAAGAGATTTCCGGGTGCGACACCTGCCGAGCCTTGGTGGCTACCGGCAAGCCAGAGGGCTCCGACAAGCAATATTGCAAGATTCACCGCTGGAAAGGCCATGACCTTCAAAACAGCCGTCAAGTTGAGCAGCTGATGGAGAAGCAAAGGGCTGAGTACAAAAGATGGGATAGAGAGAAGGGCCAGGACGGTACGGAGGGATCAGGCAAAAAACGCGGCGCTCAAGGGGGACGCCGCAACAAGGAAAATCAACAAGAGAGGCCTGCCTAAGGCTGCGACAAGAAAGAGGAAGACGACGATCGTGACAATGATGATGAGTTCACCGAGCATGAGTTTCAGAAAGCAACGAATGTCATGTGCGTTGATGGAGGTGCCTCGTTGCATTCTTTGCACCGCCAACTTAAACGGTGGGCGCGTGAGATTAATGTGACGGAGTCGATGATCGACGCCCAGAAGCCACTGAAATGGTCCGACACACCTATCATTTTTGACGTCGAGGATCACCCCGATCGCACAACCGCGGTCGGGTGTTTCCCATTGTTGGTATTACCAACAATACGCAACCTCAAGGTGACAAAAATGGTAGTTAATGGTGGGGCCAGTCTGAACTTGATCTCGCCCAACGTGATCAAGAGGTTGCAGATTCCCAATGGAGATCTCGAAGAAACAAATACATTCCAAGGGATCAATCCACGGAGAAGCCAGCCTAAAGAAAAGGTCACGCTACCTGTCACGTTTCGTGGCGACCTGAACTACAAGACAGAGAAGATCGTTTATTATGTTGCCGAGATCCCGTTGCCATATAACGGGATCCTTGGCCGTCCGGCACCGGCCAAGATCATGGCGACGTCACACTACACGTACAACAAGCTGAAGATGCCCGGCGCAATGAGAAACATCACTGTCGACTGCGATAAGAGGGATGCGCTCATCTGTGCCGACCAACTCTATCGAGATGCGTTGCGGCATCCACCACCAAAACCCTTGCTCCCTCCACTGGGAAGAAGACCGGTAAGGCGTCGGTCTTTGGCAAGACTTCAACCACCGGTAAGACTTCTGGCCCTAGCAAGGGCTCCTCCACCCACTCCGGCAAACGTGCCTCTTCGAAGTGTTTCGTTACCGTTGAGGACGTGCTAGTGAGCTTCACTGGCAAGAGGAAGAAATCGAAGGCAGCCCCACCAGAAACCAAGAAGGTACCCATCAAGGAGGATGGCATGGGTGGAGTTTTTACCATAAGCTCCACCCTTGACACCAAATAGCACTACGAAAAAATACACTTCCCTGATGATACGTGTTTGTCACAGTAGGTCGCTTTTTTTGTCATGCATGTACATCCATGACGATTTTATGACAGAATCAAGATAGTCATACCTGTGCTGTCATAGAAGTGTTCCATGACATTACCAAAATTATCATCACGGAAGTGTCCACTTCCATGACGATAAATCACGCGTCACAGAATTGCTTTCATCAAGGGTGACCGACACATGGCATCCACCATAACGGAACGTCGTTAAACTATCAGGTCGGGTTTTGGATCCGATAACCCATTAACAGCCCCGACTGATTGGAAATTTCCACGTGTAAAATTCTTATTGGCCAGAAGAAACACGTGTCAGCTTGTCAGTGGGTCCGATAGGCGCCTATGATATGTCGACATGTGCCACGGCCCACCACTGGCCCATTTAGCTTACAAAGCCGGTCCATTTGACTTGGTCAAAAGTTAACGGGCTGGCCCATGAAAAGCCTGTTAATGGTCTCTTCGCGAATAGCCCATTTTATGACCCGGTAACTCATGGCCGTTAGGCCCTAAAGGAAATCGGCCCAACAACATCATGTCGGCCATCAGATATAACACCAGTCCATTTCACTTTCGGCCCATGTATGGCCCACGACATCTTTCAGCCCATATGAGGCCTTCGTATCTTTAGGCCCTTTACAGGCCCATAGTGACTCTAGCCCATAACGAACAGTAATTTTCTTTGTACCCGTTAACGGCCCGTGATTTACATGGGCCGTTTCCAGCCCGTGTTAGCTTTCAGCCTATTAACGGTCCATACGTTCTTGAGCTCCTTTTCGGCCCTCGATTACTTCCGGCCCGTTACTAGCCTGTTCCCCTAATGGGCCAAATTTTGCCCATGGCAAGAGTCGGCCCATTACTAGCCTGTTCCCCTAATGGGCCAAATTCGGCCCATGGCAAGAGTCGGCCCGTTTCTGGCCTGTTAACCCGTTGCACCGTTTCTAGCCCGTCCTATATTCTGGCCCATTAACGACCCTTTATGCCTGTGATAGAATTAAGCCTTTGCTGTCCTACGGCCTGTTAATGGCCCGCTACCGTGCTGGGCCGATACCAATTACGCCCGTTTACGGCCTATGTAGACCCATTTATCTGATGGCCCGAGGCCCACCGATTCTACGGCCTTGTTGGAGGCCCATTTATCGACGGCCCATAGGAGACCCATGGATCCTACGGCCCGTAGGAGACCCATAGATCCTACGGCCCGTATATGGCCCATGGTTGTTGTGTCCACTAGCAAACCAGGGAAAAAGAAGACTAGGAAATAAATAAGGCCGAAACTAACACTAGGGTATTAAGGCGATTGCACAGATTATATCCACTCGGCATCAAAGATCACCACCAGTGCAAATATAGCGAACACCCGACACTATACAAAAATGGCTTGCTGTTTTCTTCAGCTGGTGGCTGCACATTAAGAATACATTTTGTATCGTACCAAAACAAATTACAACTATATAACAAAAGGAAGGTTGGCATAAAACTTAACAGTCTAGCAGATAAATGCACCACCAGAAGTTTAGAAGCTCAGTTCATTTGACCTGACTATTATGTTTTCATGTTGTATTGTCCAATGGAGCACCATAACCCTCGCCTTCATTTCCCCTAGGCTCCTGAACAACATAGCAAATGTCTGATAGTCTGGTTTCAAAACCATGCATATCTTGATGACATCGAACAATGTCTCTCCTTGTTTCACAAAGGGTCTCTGTTAGGGAATGGACTTGTGTCTGGAGCACAGATACAACATTGCTTTGAGCTTGAATATCTTGATCATGAGGCAGTTTGGACGATATTGCCTTAACAACCAACCCAGTACTACGCAGGAACGTGCTTTTGGCACTGTTAGTGGATAGGTACTGACCCACTGCAGCAAGAGCTGACATTGCGGTTATAGTTGCCTTGTCACCTTCATAAGGTGGAGGTTCCACCATTTTTTCCATAGCTCGTTGAAAAGTTGACTTTTTACATTAGTAGTACCAGAACAGAAGATATTAAGGAGGCAGCAAAACCAAACAAAATAGCTTTGGTCTATATACAGAACTTACTCTGGTGAACCCATGTAAAAATTAGTTGTATTTTATTGCAAAGTACATAATAAAACCAGGTTCCAAACATATGACCATGTACCATCTCTAATGTATTGTCTATTTCTTCACATTGTATTGAGGGCTAAGGATAAAGAGAAGAAGTTTATAATACGGTAAGCATAGTATGACATCATTCATATCACAAAACAACTGAGAACAGACAAACAGGCAATTGTAACATTGTGTGGGCAAGTCCAGCACGGAACTAGATTACGAGTCAAGATCAAAGGAACATCACTCCTCTCTTTTAAACCTTGTAAGGTGCAATGATACGCTAAGACAATTGTGTATAAAATTGAAAAGAGTAATAGACATTGGCTGCAAACCATGCAGTTCAAGGCACAAGTCAAAGTAAGTACTAGTTAAAAGGCATGAGGATTAAGGACTTACAATAGCGGCTTTGACTGCTGTAGTCATGCCCTTTTTCTTGCTGGTGTGACAGTCCTTGAAGATTTCCACAACATTTGGTTCAGGTACTTTTTGGTCCTTGCGGGCTTTCCTCTGCATTTCGAACAAGTCAATATAGATTTGATAATATGGTACAACAAAAAGAGTGAAACAGCAGCTAATTACAAGAGCCTCGCAGTGTGCAATATAGCTACTAGATCCTGTCATCTGTTGGAATTTCACTTTCGTACGGTTGGCCTTGTTCTTTGAATAGTTCACCTACAAGAAGATAGATTTGTTTGGCACATGTGTAAATAGGACTTCAACATGTGATCTGATTACATATATATAATGTACCTGATACTTTGGATCAGACTAGTGTTTAACAAGGCCCCTCCAGTCTTCATCCAATATATTTTCCACTGGAGATGTTTGGGAAAGTTCATTGTTAGCCTTGCCTTCAAAGTGAGTTTTCCTCAAGTTATACCGATACTGTCGCAGAGCAAACTTGAAAACATGGGTGCAAGCTTGTCTGGTTGCATCATCTTGGCTATCCAACTTGAACCTCATCTGTTGAAAATTATGGGAGTCTCATTATCAGCAACCTAGAAAGTATGTGAAAGAGCAAGACAATATTACTAGTTTCCATCCATAACCATACTTACAGATAGATGGTCAAGGAAGGTGTTGAACTGGGTTTCGTCTTTGTCATTCCTGTACTGAATCCACGTTGGGAGGATACGTACATGACACCTAACGGCAACCGCTGCCTCTGATACTAACTTGGCTGACTCTGTAGCATCACGTGGCCTTTTTAAACCTGCCTCAAACGGATCTCCATTCTTCCTCCTATAGATTTAGTTAACCTATCGAGCATTATCCCTGATGTTTGTTTCTTCTTGCACCTAGGCGCTAGTCCAACAACGAATAGAGGAAGTGTTAGTGTACATCAAACTGTGAGACTACATATAAAGAAGCATGCAATTGTAACTTGACTCCAGCAACTACCTTCTTGCTATTGAAGCTCACAAGGTTCATCTCATATTACTAACTCGTCTTGTGTCAAGAGTGCTTGCGAAGTAGTGTTAGGTGGAAAGGGAGCTTGGGAACATGCTGCTAGCTCAGTTGATGCACGAGTAACTCATGCAGCTGGAAGTACTGTGGTAGGTGTTGCAAGAACTAGGGCTGTCTTTGCTTGTTTGGTGGAAGCTATTTGTTTTTGTTTGGCTTTTTTTGCAGCTCATGTAGCATGGGACACCATGTTTGTAGAATTTTCCGCTGGACTTTGACCTTCTATTGCACCATCAGTACTAGCAGAATCTACAGGATTCATCCGCTTCTCATTCCCTGACATTCTGTGTTTCTTCCTCTTTCTCTATGCCATGTTAAGTCAAGCCGACAAGAAAAATGAATAACAATTTAGTTCTTCAAAACAAATTGATGCGTGATGCAGACGAACTGAACTTTGATGTTGGACAACCACATGATAGGAGGATGTAATATGTATGAAAAACAGGACGGAAGAGATAACCAGAACTATGATGTGTAAACAAAGCAAAAGACATTTCACCAAATTAGAAGCAATACAATGGAAGGTAGACACTATCGTGGTTCTAAGTCTGATAGTAGAATAGGGGTAGGAATGGAGAGGCAAGATCCTAGCTATGGAGTAGTTGTATACGCAAGATGTTTACGAGTTCATGCCCTTCTCGGAGGAAGTAACAGCCCTACGTCTTGGAGCCCGGAGGCGGTCGACTGGATTATATGAGTAAGAGTTACAGGGGTGCGAACCCTTGACACTGAGGAGGGGGGCGGCTTATATAGAGTTCGCCAGACCCCTCCAGCCCTCAGTTATGTAGGGTTTAAAGTACATTAAGATCGGGGGTTACTAGTAATGCCCCACATAAAGTGCTATGATGACCATAAAAGCTACTTAATGACTGACCGTTTGTGTGTAGACTGACTTCAGATCTCCTGGTGGTCGAGTGACTTTAGATCTCATAGTCGAGTGTCTTCAAGTCCGTCGAGTGGAATACTTCTAGGTCGACTGACAGGTGGTTTCTTCTAGAGATATCCCTGGGGAGGGTATCTTGGAGAGGTCCATGACCCTACCCTAGGTACATGGCTTCATCATTAGCCCCCGAATGGATCGAGGTTTGAGTGGGGAAGGAGTTGAGAACTCTTTCGACTCACTTTTTGTGCGATGAGCATGTCTTCTTCTGGATCAATGAACTTAGGTGACAACATCAACTTCTTTTTCAGTCGCCTTGATCCATTCTTCGTATCCGTCAAGTGAATTTTCTTTACTTGGAGAACACTGAACGACAGAGCGGAGGAAATCTCCCGTCTGACAAGTTGCTCTGCAGTTCGCGGATTTAGCGGGATACGAATTTCGGGAAGCGCGCGGGGTGGAGGAGGCCGCGGTACTTGGATGGGATAAGGCAGGAATGCCTCGATCTCCATGCCACCTTTTTCGCCACATATCGCGCGCGCGACTGTTGCGGGATTTGACAGGATCGCCCGGGCCTACAAGTCAGTCACTCGTAAGCAACCTCATATAAGGCACCGGATGGGGTTTTTTGAACAGTGCGCTCTCATTTCCTCTCCCTCTTCCTCAGACTGATCCGCCGCGTTCGCCTCCATCTTAGCGCTTCCGCTCCATGCACACTTTGCCGGCGACGATGGTGAAGGAGAGGACGGCGGCTTTGGAGAGGGCGAAGAAGGTGATGGCGAAGGCAAAGGGAAAGGCGACCAGTCGGGGCGGATCTTCGTCAAGGGCCGGCCTGCTGCAGGGCTAGATCCAGGGCGACTAGATCTGCTCGACGATCCGTCAAAAAGATCTTGATGACCTGGCCAATGAAGGACTGATCCCCCATGGATCAGCGCGGCTCCCGGGGAAGGAGTCGGAGTCGCAGCCTTAGGAGGGTGAGTGTGTCCTCTTGGCCACACATGTTGACCGCGGGTTTTCTTTGCCTCCTCACCCTTTCTTTCGGGGATTTATGAACTTCTTTGGGGCACAACTCCACCTCTTCACACCCAACTCCATCGTGTATCTCACTGCTTTCGTGTCCTTGTGGGAGAATTTCTTGGGTTGTCGGCCTCATTGGGGTCTTTTCAAGCATATTTTCACATGTCGCTCCCAGACGGTGAAAACGGCCAATCCGAGTGATGAGAGAACCCAAGTGATTCAGATGTGTGGGGGTCTTGGGGTTCAAATGAGGGGAAAAGTGCCTTTCCGGCCATGGTCCTTCTCGACTCGGTCTATGGATGGCAGTCGACCTGGTTTTACTGCAAAGACCAGCCGACGCCAGGTGCAGTCGAATGGACTCCCTCCTTTTTCTATGGACCGAGTGAGGAAGCCTTCCTCTTTGAAGGTGATCCCAGAGGAGAAGGCGCAGGTTAAGGTGTTGGTCGAGCGTGTAGTCCAGCTTATCCGTGATGGGGTGACCGGCATGGATCTCTTGGAGGTCTTCCTCTGACGACGCATCCAGCCGCTTCAATATCGAGACCATCTGATGTGGATGTATTCTGGCACTGAAGACACCACTCGGATCCACCCGGAGGAGGTCGAGGATGCCACGCTGGAGAGGTGGATGACTGCCATCACAGGGAACAAGGACAACCCCCGAGGAGCCAGGAGGATTCCTCCACTCGACCAATCATACGAAGTACACAAGGTCCAATTCTGCATCTCCGACTGTGATCCTGTTTTCTTCACTCTGCTTTCCTTGGAATCAGTCGACTGACTTCTGTCTTGTTTGTTGTCTTCTAGGACACTACTGAGTTGTACTCGATGCCCAACGGGGCGCAAGAACAGGTCAAGGAGGAGGAGGCGAGCGGAGGGTGGGGGCACGCTGAGTGCACCCACTGGGTGTAGTCCCCAAGACTATGGTGGACTGCTGGCAGTCGATTGTAGTCTTTATACTTTGAATTTCATCACTCTAACTTCTCCACTCGGTCTGCTCGAATGGAATCTTGGAACCAGTGGGGGCATGCTGAGTACACCCACTGGGTGTAGTCCCCAAGACCATGGTCGACTGCTGGCAGTTGACTAAGGTCTGAAGAACCTCTCTCTCTCTCTCTCTCTCTCTCTCTCTCTCTCTCTCTTTTTTTATATCGTGATGATACCATGGCTGACTGCTGGCAGTTAGCTATGGTTTAGGATCATAACCTTTTTGTCTCTTTCGGTCGACTGATCGAACCGAGTCGGTAGAATCAATGGGGGCATGCTGAGTGCACCCACTGGGTGTAGTCCCCGAGACTACTGTTGAATATTTTGATTCGGCTGTAGTCTTAGAAATGCCACGATTTTTCTCTTAGTCACTCAGAAGCAACCTATCTTTAATGTTTGTCGACTGCCCTTTCACAGAAATCTTGCAAGCTTGTGGCTCGCTATACTGAAATGGAGAACAAACATATCCAGCTTGAACTTGACTTGAAGCTTGTTTAGGAGAACTTTACGAAGGCAAAGGATGAAGCAAAAGGTATATTTGGTGAGAATCTTGACGACTGTCTTTATCTTTTTGTCCATTCCTGATTCTGATCTCATTGTCACTTTGCAGATAAACTGAAGGAGGCTCTAAAGAAGAAGGACCATGACCTTGTTGAGGCACAGAAGGCAGCTTTGGACAAGACAAAGCTTGCGGAGGAAAAGCTGGCTTCAGTCGGAAAACTTGAAGAGGAGAATACCAATATGAAAGCTGCTCTCGACGCGGCCAACAAGGAGGTTAGTCGTCTGAAGAATGACAAGATAGCTCTGAGTGACAAGGCTAGCGAACTGGTGGGGAAGAAGAACAATCTGGAGGCTTATCTGGAAGGGCTCGCCAAGAAGTTATTCCTCATGCTTGAAGGTAATCCCTTTTATCCGACTGACTCGTTATCATCGACTCATCATAGAACTGTTGGCTTAACTTCAAACTGTGTTTACAGAATTCTGCCAAAACTTCGAGGAGGAGACCGGTCGACTGGAGACAAACTTGGACCCCATTAACTCTGCTGTGAAGGACAAGGCCGCTATGAACGTGTTCTGACTGGAGTCTCGTGTTGCTGGAGTTGTTAACTATCTTGCTCGACTGAAGGTTGCTGTGTCGCAAATCGACACGACACTCTGGCCAGGAGAGACGCTTCAAAATGACCTCGAGTCTCTGATGACTCGACTGAATGACGTTCCAGGTCGAGTGCAAGAATGGAAAAAGTCTTCTGCCAGGTGTGGTGCTGACGTTGCTCTATCCCTGGTCCGTGTTCACTACAAGGACGCGTGAGAGGACAAGCTGGCATCCATCAAAGTGGCCAATACCAAGAAGCATGACTTCCAATCTTTCATCGAAACCTTCATTGCTGCTGCCACTCGGAGTGTTGATGGAATAGACCTGGACCAGTTTGTCGCGCCCTCCAGTGCTCCACCCGAGGAGTAAGAAAAACTTTTATGCCTCACCTTAAATTTTCCTCGGAATGCCAAGTGGTTTTGTAACCGATAAACTTTTACAGGCTTGACGCCTAAGCACTTCTGAATCCGTTATCTGAACTTTGGTTATCGTTGGATATGCTTGCATTTTCCTTCGAGCGAACTTTGTTCTTCATTCGGAATATACTTTAATGCTTGAGACGCAGCTCTGAGGTGGAAAGTCCAGTTGACCTACACTTCATCGCTCTTGCAGGTAGGGATGGAGCACAGATTGCAGTCGACCTGCGTCCTTGCGGATCAGGATGGAACGCACATTGTATTTCTGGCGTAGCTCAGAAGGAGAAGGTAGCAGTCGACATGCACCTCGCCGTCCTTGCAGAGCACATGTTGTATTTGCGGCTTAGCTCAGAAGGAGAAGGTAGCAGTCGACCTGCACCTCGTCATCCTTGTAGAGCGCACGTTGTATTTGTGGCATAGCTCCGAAGGAGAAGATAGCAGTCGACCTGCACTTTGTCATCCTTGCAGATCAGAATGGATTAAGTACTTAGGCGAGTACTGGACTGCAGCTAAGCCCCCGAGTGGGAGGATTGCTCTCCACTCGGTAGGATTTTCAAATACTTAGGCGAGTACTCGACTGCAGCTAAGCCCTCGAGTGGTAGGATTGCTCTCCACTCGGTAGGATTTTCAAATACTTAGGCGAGTACTCGACTGCAGCTAAGCCCCCGAGTGGGAGGATTTCTCTCCACTCGCTGGGATTTTCAAATACTTAGGCGAGTACTGGACTATAGCTAAGCCCCCGAGTGGGAGGATTGCTCTCCACTTGGTAGGATTTTCAAATACTTAGGCGAGTACTCGACTGCAGCTAAGCCCCCGAGTGGGAGGATTGGTCTCCACTTGGTGGGATTTTCAAATACTTAGGCGAGTACTGGACTGCAGCTAAGCCCCCGAGTGGGAGGACTGCTCTCCACTCGGTAGGATTTTCAAATACTTAGGCGAGTACTGGACTGCAGCTAAGCCTCCGAGTGGGAGAACTGCTCTCCACTCGGTAGGATTTTCAAATACTTAGGCGAGTACTCGACTGCAGCTAAGCCCCTGAGTGGGAGGATTGCTCTCCACTCGGTGGAATTTTCAAATACTTAGGCGAGTACTGGACTGCAGCTAAGCCCCCGAGTGGGAGGACTGCTCTCCACTCGGTAGGATTTTCAAATACTTAGGCGAGTACTGGACTGCAGCTAAGCCCCCGAGTGGGAGGACTGCTCTCCACTCGGTAGGATTTTCAAATACTTTGGCGAGTACTGGACTGTAGCTAAGCCCCCGAGTGGGAGGAATGCTCTCCACTCGGTAGGATTTTCAAATACTTAGGCAAGTACTGGACTGCACCTAAGCCCACGAGTGGGAGGATTGCTCACCAGTCGGTAGGATTTTTTAAACTTAGGCGAGTACTGGGACTGCAGCTAAGCCTCTGAGTGGGAGGCTGGCTCACCACTCGGTAGGTTTTTTTAAACTTAGGCGAGTACTGGGACTGCAGCTAAGCCTCCGAGTGGGAGGTTGGGTCACCACTCGGTAGGATTTTTAAGTACTTAGGCTAAACGGATTCGCAGCTAATCCCCCGAGTGGAAGGCTGGCTCACCACTCGGTAGGGATTTTTTTTTACAAACTTAGGCAAAACGGATTTGCAGCTAAGCCACCCACTAGGGGATTTCTCACATAAACAAAAGTAACAACAATCACTGCGAAAATTGTAACACTCTTGTCTTTGATAAACAAACTACAGATGTACTTTTATTACATCTCATCTGATTGAGTACTTAAGTATAAAAGGGGCGGAGCAGCTCCACGTTCCAAGCTCGTGGCTCGTCAATCTGGCGATCAACATTGTAAAGACGGTAGGCTCCATTGTTGAGAACCTTGGTGACGATGAAGGGACCTTCCCAAATAGGAGCGAGCTTGTGTGGCTTCTGTTAATCCACTCGGAGGATCAAGTCTCCTTCCTGGAAAGCTCGACTCTTCACGTTTCTGGCATGGAATCGACGCAAGTCCTGCTGATAGATAGTCGATCGGATCATATCCATCTCTCTTTCTTCTTATACAATGTCAACTGCGTCCTGCCGGGCTTGTTCTGCCTCATCTTCAGTGTAGAGCTCGACTCGGGGTGCATTGTGAAGTAGATCACTCGGCAGTACAACTTCAGCTCCATAGACCAGGAAGAATGGAGTTCTCCCAGTCGACCAATTAGGAGTGCTCCTCAATCCCCAAAGAACTGATGAAAGTTCGTCGACCCATGCACCTGTTGCGTGCTTGAGATCGTGCATCAGTCGGGGTTTCAGTCCTTTGAGAATTAGACCATTTTCCCGTTCAGCTTGTCCATTCGACTGGGGGTGAGCGACTGAAGCGTAGTCGACTCTAGTGCCTTGAGAGGCACAAAAAGCTTTGAATTCGTCGGAATCGAAGTTGGATCCATTATCAGTGATGATGTTGTGCGGAACTCCATATCTGAATGTCAACTCTCTGATGAAGCTGATAGTAGTACCAGCATCAAGATTCTTGATAGGCTTAGCTTCAATCCATTTAGTAAACTTGTCGACTGCCACTAATAAGTGAGTGAAGCCGCTCCTGCCAGTTCTCAGTGGTCCAACCATATCCAACCCCCAAACAGCGAAGGGCCCGACGAGTGGAATGGTCTTCAAGGCTGAGGCAGGTTTGTGCGATAGATTGGAATAGAACTGACATCCTTCACACTTGTCGACTATTTCCTTTGCCATTTCATTTGCTCTTGGCCAGTAAAATCCCGCTCGGTATGCTTTAGCCACAATGGTCCGAGAGGACGCATGATGACCACAGGTCCCCGAGTGGATATCGTCAAGGATTATCCGACCTTCTTCTGGTGTTATACATTTCTGACCGACTCCAGTCGTGCTGTCTCTGTACAACCGTCCCTTTATCACGGTAAATGCTTTGGATCGACGGACGTTCTGTCAAGCCTCTTCTTCATTCTCTGGGAGCTCTTTCCTTAGGATATACGCGATGTATGGCTCTGTCCAGTTGGGAGTGATGACCAAAAGTTCCATGATCAGGTCGACCACAGCTGGAACTTCAACTTCAGTCGGATCTGTGACACTTTTTGGCTGTGGAGCTTCTTCCGTGAAAGGATCCTCTTGAACTGATGGTGTATGGATGTGCTCCAAAAACATATTACTGGGAATGCCTTCTCTCTTGGAACCTATTTTTGCCAAATCATCAGCCGCTTGATTTTTCAGTCGGGGTATATGATGGAGCTCTAACCCCTCAAATTTTTTCTCTAGCTTTCTCACTGCATTGCAGTAACCAGTCATGGCTGGACTTCTGACGTCCCACTCCTTCATCACCTGATTAACCACCAAATCCGAGTCACCATAGACCATGAGGCGACGGACGCAGGAGTGAAATGGCCATACAGAACCCATACAAAAGTTCTTCGTATTCTGCTTCGTTGTTGGAGGAATCAAAGTGGATCTGGAGCACATATCTAAGCTTATCTCCTCGGGGGGAAACCAACACTACCCCAGCACCGGAACCATTCAACATCTTAGAACCATCAAAGAAGATAGTCCAATGCTCCGAGTGAACTTGAGTTGGTTGTTGCTGTTCAATCCACTTGGCGATGAAATCTGCTACTGCTTGGGACTTGATGGCTTTCTTTGCCTCAAACTTGATATCAAGGGAAAGGAGTTCAATCGCCCATTTTGCCACTTGACCAGTTGCATCCCTGTTGTGCAGAATCTCTGACAACGTGGCGTCGCTGACGATTGTAATGGAATGGTCAGAGAAGTAATGAGCAACCTTCTTCGTGGTAATATAAATCCCATATACAAGCTTCTGATAATGAGGGTATCTTTGCTTTGATGGGGTCAACACTTTAAAGGCTTTTCCTTCTTCTTACCGCTCGACCGTAAGTACTGTACTGACAACTTGTCCTGTGGATGCAATGTAAAGCAGCAAAGGCTCTTTGCTGATCGGGGCAGCAAGCACCGACTGGGTGGAGAGCACGGCTTTTAGCTCTGCAAACGCTGCATCAGCTTCGGGAGTCCACTCGAACTTGTCTGACTTCTTCATCAGTCGGTAAAGAGGCAATGCCTTTTCACCGAGATGAGAGATGAATCGACTTAAAGCGGCCAAGCATCCAGTAAGCTTCTGGACAATGTGCACACGCATAGGGCATTTCATTCGGAGTATAGTGCCAACTTTTTCTGGGTTTGCATCGATTCCTCGTTCGGAAACGAGAAAACCGAGTAACTTTCCACCAGGAACTCCGAAGGTGCACTTTGATGGATTAAGCTTGATATCATACCTCCTGAGGTTGGCAAATGTTTCAGCAAGGTCAGTTAACAGGTCGGAACCCTTCCGTGATTTGACCACAATATCATCCATGTATGCTTCCACATTCCGACTGATTTGAATGAGCAAACACTTCTGAATCATCCTCATGAACGTGGCCCCGACATTTTTGAGGCCGAATGGCATGGTGACATAGCAGAAGCACCCGAATGGAGTGATGAAAGCTGTTTTGAATCTCGTCGGGTCCATACAAACGGATCTGATGGTAATCGGAATAGGCGTCTAAAAAAGACAGGCGCTCACATCCCGCAGTTGAGTCGACTATTTGGTCGATGCGAGGGAGAGGAAAATGATCTTTCGGGCAGGCCCGATTGATATGTTTGAAGTCAATGCACATGCGAAGTGACTTGTCCTTCTTGGGTACCATGACAACATTGGCGAGCCACTCGGAGTGGTGAATCTCTCGGATAAACTCTACTGCTAAGAGCCGAGCCACCTCCTCGCCAATGGCCTTTTTCTTCTGGATGGCGGACCATCGAAGATGTTCCTTGACAGGTTTCACTTTTGAGTCGACTCGTAGATGATGCTCAGCCAGCCCCCTGGGAACACCCGGCATGTCAGCAGGCTTCCATGCGAAGATGTCCCAGTTCTCACGGAGGAACTAGATGAGCGCTTCTTCCTATTTGGAGTCGAGTGTTATAGAGATATGAGTCGGAGCAGCACTGGGGTCGGTCGGGTGAATGTGAACCAGCTTTGTCTCATCGGACGACTGAAACACTGACTCTATAGCAGGCTTCTTGGCTCGCAACAAATCACTCGGATCTGCAGTTTTCTGGTATTCCTGCAGCTCTACCACTGCCATCTGAGCATCGGCGATCTTTGAGCCTTTCTGAAAGCACTCTTCCGTCTTCTTCCGATTGCTAGTAATAGTGATCACACCTTTGGGACCAGGCATCTTCATTTTGAGGTACACATAGCATGGTCGAGCCATGAAACGTGCATAAGTTGGCCTGCCCAAAATAGCATGATAAGCACTCTAGAAATCCACCACTTCAAATGTCAACTTTTCTTTGCGGTAATTCTTGGAATCACCGAAAACCACATCAAGAGCAATTTGGCCGAGTGACTCAGCCTTCTTCCTAGGAATGACTCCATGGAAACTCATGTTGCTGGTACTGAGTCTGGACATCGGAATGCCCATCCCTTTCAATGTTTCTGCATACAAAATATTCAGGCCACTGCCACCATCCATCAAAACTTTAGTCAGTCGAGTGCCCTTGACGACTGGGTCGACCACCAAAGCTTGCCTCCCAGGGGTGGCTATGTGTGTCGGATGATCAGACTGGTCGAATGTGATGGCAGTCTTAGACCATTTCAGATAACTGGGTATCACCGGAGCAACCATATTCACCTCACGGTTGATAACTTTCAATCGACTTTTGCTTTCAACATCAGCAAAAATCATCAGGGTGGAATTGACTTGGGGATATCCATCATCACTATCATCTTTGTCTTCAACTTTGTGCGACTCCTTTTCCTTATCCTTGGACTGTTTTCCCTGGAATTGCTGGATCAAGAGCCGACACTGTCGAGTGGTATGTTTCGGATAAATGAATTTACCCTCCTCATCTTTCTTCGTGTGGATGTGGCATAGCAAATCCATTACGTCATTACCTTCCTTGTCCTTCACCTTCTTAGGGTTCCAAGACCCTTTGGGCTTCCCTTTAAATTTTCCTTGAGTCGACCCTTCTTAGGAGCAGCTGGCTCGGCTTTCCGCTTCTGCTTCCGACTGGAGTTCCCTCCCCCGGTTTCATGGGCAGCCGACTTGTACTTGCCACTCTAGAGCCGATCCTCTTCTTCACCATTAGCATACTTGGTGGAAATTTCCATCATTCGATCCAGAGTCATGTCTCCGGTTTGACCGAATTTCAGACTCAGCTCTCTGTTCTTGACGCCTTCGTTGAAGGCATAGACTGCCTGGTGATCAGATACATTCTCTACCGTGTGATGCAATGTGATCCATCTATGGATGTAATCTCTCAGAGTTTCATTAGACTTTTGCACACAGGACTGCAACTCTGTCAACCCTGCTGGCCGCTTGCAAGTTCCTTCAAATGTCGTGACAAACACTCGGGCAAGATCTTCCCAACTGTAAATGCTGCTGGGTGCTAACTGATTCAACCATGCTCTGGCTGAGCCCTCCAACATAAGAGGCAGATGTTTCATGGCCACCTCATCGTTGCCGCCACCAATCTGAACAACCACTCGGTAGTCCTCAAGCCAAGTATCAGGTTTGGACTGACCAGTGAACTTACTGACTCCAGTCACCAACCTGAAGTTGGGAGGAATCACCGCGGCCCTGATGGCTCTGCTAAAACATTTTGGTCTTGAGACGTGTACTCTGCTGCTGGTGGGCACATCTCTGTCATGGCCTTCTCGGTGAGCTCTATTCCTGTCAACCAAACCTTGAACGATAATGGATCTTGCATCAAAGCCTGGTTCCCTGGGGTCGACTGGAATCCTTTGCCCAACACTGTGATGGCGTCTGTCATCCTGCTGTCGAGGTGCATACGACCCACCCCTTGGGGGAGGAGTGGGAACTCGACGTCGATCATCGCGATCGAATCGGTCATCATACTGATCACGCCGGCCTCCACGTCCCTCACGCCTCGGGGGCGATCTTGGGCTATGGGCCGACTGGACTGTATTCGCGGTGACAGATCTGCTGTGAATCCTATTACGCGACTGCGATACAGCTGAATTTTGATCTCCTGCTGCCCGGAGTAAATCTCTGATCTGTAGCAAGCCTCTGCCAGCCTCTAACTGGGAAGGCTGAATCGACTTTGCTATACGGGCTGCAGCTGCTAGATTCTGAATTGGAGTTCGATATACCTGAGTCGGTGGTGGAAAGAGTTGACGTCGACTGGAGTCCGGAACCCGTTGCCGCGCACGCTCGTCGAGTGCTCGCTGGAGGTTCTCCAGTCGAGTGCGCTCAGGCAAGTTGGCCAAACGTGCATCCTCTAAGGCACGAGCCTTGGGGGTTTCTCCAACAATAGGAGTATGTAGTGCATCCATGTTCCGGCGGCGAAGTTCTTCCCTTTGTAGCGACGTGAGGGGCTCGGGCTGATATTCCTCATGGGCGTGCGCCGGATCACCTCCGCCATCGACTCCATCGGTGCGGGGAAAACCGGGAGGACTACCTGGTCCATTGACCATCAGAACCTCCACCACTGGATCACTGATGTCGCACTCGGATGCAGTCTCTACGAAGCCAGTCGACAGGTCGAACAGGCCATAGAGAGATTCGTCGGGCTCGATCGCCGTGACTTGGGCAGTGGCCGACTGGCGAGCCACCGCGTGCCTCACCCACCGCTGAAGCCTCGACCGACCAGAGCGCTTGCACCAGTAGGAGACAGGGAGGGAGGATAACATAGGGGTCAACCAATACTGGGTCGACGGTTGCTGCAGGAGGACGCCGTAGACGCACGCGTGAAAGTGCGTCGCCCCGTAGACGGGGAGCGCGTTGATGTCGAGTGGAGCCTCCTGAAGCCAAGCGGAGTCGTCGGCGATGAACGTGAGCGTGCCGAGATGGATCTCGCGGCCCTCAACCAAAACTCCACCTGGAACCATGATGAAGGAGATCGGAACAATTGCAACTTCTCCAATAAGTCGCTAAGACACCGGCCCCAAGGTGGGCGCCAACTGTCGTGGTTCTAAGTCTGACAGTAGAATAGGGGGGTAGGAATGGAGAGGCAAGATCCTAGCTATGGAGTAGTTGTATACGCAAGATGTTTATGAGTTCAGGCCCTTCTTGAAGGAAGTAACAGCCCTACGTCTCGGAGCCCGGAGGTGGTCGACTGGATTATATGAGTAAGAGTTACATGGGTGTGAACCCTTGACACTGAGGATGGGGGCGGCTTATATAGAGTTCGCCAGACCCCTCCGTCCCTCAGTTATGTAGGGTTTAAAGTACATTAAGATTGGGGGTTACTAGTAACTCCCCACCTAAAGTGCTATGATGACCATAAAAGCTACTTAATGACCGACCGTTTATGTGCAGACTGACTTCAGATCTCCTGGTGGTCGAGTGACTTTAGATCTCATAGTCGAGTGTCTTCAAGTCCGTCGAATGGAATACTTCTAGGTCGACTGACAGGTGGTTTCTTCTAGAGATGTCCTTGGGGAGGGTATCTTGGACAGGTCCATGACCCTACCCTAGGTACAGGGCTTCATCAGACACCATATGAAAGATGCTACAAATATCGCTCTGCCAAGTTAACACTGTCTCATCATAAATGGTGTTTAAACAAATGTGAAGCAGTACAAGAAATAAATCATATGCAAGATGCAAACAACATCACACTATCATGTTAGAGGTCTCTCGTCATTAGTGCCATTGCATATTCACAGCTTATGATGTGTAAACTAAGGAGAAGGCATTTCAACAAATTAGAAGCAATGAAAGCTAGACACCATATGAAAGATGCAACGAATATCACTCTGCCAAGTTAAAATTGTCTCGTCATAAGTGCCATTTCAACAAATTAGTAGTACAAGCTAGAAAAGAATGCGAGACGTAACCTATATCACACTCCAAAGTCAAATATGTCTTATGATAAGTGATTGTTGCAGGTTACACAATAGTAGTAATTTGATGTAAGAACATGGTGTGATAGACAGATATTGTATGTTCTAGAAACAGGAACACATGTCTTATTCAAGTATAATGTGTAAAGTAAGCAGATGGAATTCAACAAAATTAGAAGCAATACAAGCTACACATCACACATAACATGCAACCACATATAACAGTGCCAAGTTAGAGGGAGAACCGGTGATGGCGCACTAGGGGAGATGTGCTCATCATAAACACAACTTTGTTGACTGTCTATGCATGTGTTGTCTTGGAAATCATCTTGGGGGTGTGGAGGAGTAGAAACTGTAGAGGCCCTCCGTTCAAAAGGAGCACATTTATCCGCTGCCTTGCTAACTTCCTTCCGCTTTATTAATTTTGAATTGTCAAGTAAAACCGACAAGAAAAAGCAATAAAATTCTCTCTTCAGAACTCATTCATGCATGATACTGACAATCACTACATTTATGTAAGGCAAACACATGATACCAGGATGGAATATGTACTAAAAATAGGACGACATGGCATGTTCACAACTGTTTGTGTAAACTAAGCAAAAACCATTCCAACAAATAAGAAGCAATGCACGCTAGACACCACATGAAAGATGCAACCAATATGACTCTGCCAAGTTAAAAGCGTCCCATCATAAATGGAATTTCAACAAATTAGAAGCAACGCATGCTATAAATCATATGAAAGATGCAACTAATATCGCATTGCATATACTAAACGTGTCTCGTCATATTGATTGATGCGGGATACAAAAAACAATAGTTTTATGTAAGGACATGCTTAATAGACAGATGTACTATGTACTAAATACAGGAAGGCATGTCACATTAACAGGTATAATGTATAGCTAAGCAGACTAGCACATGCAGTTTAACTAGATTGGAAGAATTACAATCTATACACCATATGCAACATGCAACCACATATCACGCTGCAGGGTTAGAGCAAGCACCTGCGATGCTAGTGTAGGGGAAATGCTGTAATCAACTACAAAGCTACGTTCACTACCTTCGTCTAGCATTGGTGTTTCTTGAGAATCATGTAGGGAGGCTGACACTGCATTCTTTAAATGAGGAGTAGTCCCCTTGCCTGCCTGCCTCATCATAAGTGATTGATGAGGGATACACAAGAACATTAGTTTGATGTAAGAACATGGTTAATACACAGATGCACTAGTATGTACCAAAAACAGAAAGGCATGTCATATTCGAAGGTATAATGTGTAAGATAAGCAGATGCAATTTAACCAAATTGGAAGCAATACAAGCTAGACATCCGGCTGGAGTGGTGACTGGTGAGCATGATCATCTAGGACCAAAGAGCCTGGTGGGAGGTGGGCTGCTTCGCCACCATCACAGCTTTTTAATTGACTTCCAGGTGATGCCTATCTTTGCTGGGCTTGTCACTGGCTTGGCCAGTGCCCTGACTAGCTATTTGTCTTATGGTCCTCACGGGATGGTGGTTCATGTAAAAAAATATCTTTCCTTATCTTAATAAAGGGGTTGTTTGGTTTGTGACTAACTTTGCCAAATGTTTCCACACCTAAAGCTAGGAAAGTTTGACTAACTTAGGTGAGTGTTTGCTTCAAGCCACACCTTAGGCAAGCCACATTTGGACCCCACATGGCATACACACAAAAATGTGGCAAGATTCCCTTAGGCTTGCCAACTGGTGGCTTTCATTTTGATGAACTAACCTTAGGCAAGCTTGGCAAAAATATGTGGCGAAGTGTGGCAATGCTAGGCCAAGAACCAAAAAGCCGCAAAGACCGACTTTGTCCTTTTGAATACAAGCTAGATGCCGTATGGAACATGCAACCACATATGACACCGCGAAGTTAAAGCAAGCACCTGGGATGGTGGTTCATTGCGAGCGAGGTCATCAACTCTAGAGCTACGTTTACCATCTCCATCTGCTGACACTGCACCCTTTATAGCGTTGTAACGTGTCGTTCCTAACCACGAAGAAAGCTGTCTCAACTTCTCTCTTATCTTTTTTGCTTCTCTCGAGGCAGACTCTGAAATACCCTTGCATAAAAACACAAAAGTGAGAGTACGGGTGAAGTGTGTGCAGAACTAGTGCACTGTAAAAGTAGCATATAGCAGGTGGCTGAAAAATAAATGACAGGAGACATATGATAGCTCTACAACATTGCATGGCAAACAAAATTAAATTCTACTCCGTATGATTTTGTAATATATAAGCACAGGAAATGCAGGTACTCCTCCAGCACACCACCACATGTGGTCATATCTAACATAACAGTCGACTGAAAATAAATAGGTCAGTCGATTTTTTTAATGAACTATCGATCTATAAGGAATGGGCAGATGGCCTTCGTCTACCTCTCGCCAGTCATTGTTGATGATCTTTCTCGAACCGCCAGCGACCACCGGCCCAGACCCCTGCCTCCGCCGCCCCGCCCTCCCCTCGACCTCACACCACCGCCGTGCTTGGCAGCGCCCCCAGGCCATCCCTCTAATCCAGGCTGACCTCTAGATCGGGCGCCAGTAGATCTAGGCCACACACGCCCCTAAGATAAACACCAAGGCGCTGCTTCCTCGGCGTAATAGGCGTACTAGCGCATGTTATGCCGGGGAATGCTTTCGTTAATTGGCAATCAACTGGCCAGAAATTGAAATTCAGGGGCGACAGACCTCTAGCTAAGATGAAATAGTATATGAGGAGAAACCTTGTGCATCGCGAGTTACTAGGAACATCTTGTATGAAGAAGAAGCAGTCAACTAGTGTCTTCTGTGGTATGAATACCGTGCAAGCAGACACGTAAGATTTGCACGAATAAGGTTAAAGGAGTACCCGTATCGGCTGCCAGTGTGGTGTCGATATGTCGCGGCGATCTTCTTGTTTTTCCTGGGGGAACCGATGTTTTGGAGAGCCGTGGATCCTTGGACAAACCAATGGCCAAATTGTTGACTGTGTTGCCATAGCCGTATATCGGCTGAGGGGAAGCAGATCCGAGGCGGCGAAGGACGGCGTAGCAGGAACAACTCCGGTGCAGTGGACGGTGGCGAAGTTGGAGCGGCAGTGGTGAGGCGCAGGACGGCATGGTTGAACTGGCTCGAGTAAGGACGGGTCGGCCTCGGCTTCAACTACTAGCGGTGGAGGGCGTTGCGGTTGAGGTTGCAGTGGACGATGACATCGGCTCCGGCATGATGGAGGAGGGCGGCGGTTGATGTGTGGGATGGGGTGGCGGATGGAGGACGCCGGGGTTTCGCGACTGGTGGAGAGGTAGTTTTGGCGCCCACGGAGTACGAATGGGGAATCAGACGGGTGGGTGGAACCATGTTTCGGTCTGGGACGCACTTGTTTTTGGCTTTTTTGAACAGAAGATGGGACGCGCTTGTTTGAAATTTGGGGAAAGTACAAACTTTGCCCCCCTCTTAAATTTTGGACCTACTGCGGGTCGGGGGTAGGATGGTAATCCCAGGTGTCCAGTGTGCGGGAGCGAGTTCGGCCGCGCGCATGTGTGCTTAGGCGGCCATTGTGTATGAATGTTTTTCAGAGGCGGTTGCGTGGCGTCTAGATGAAGCTACAAACCTACCCTGGTTTAGACCTTTGGACGTCGAACCGGTAGGTTTCACGGGTCGGAGTTATTAGAAAAGTAATTTCCTTGTACTACCAAACATTGGTCTCACACGGTTTCGGGCGAGTAGAGGCTCTTTTGGCGCTTTGTTCAAAATTTTGAAACACAAGCATTCACGTTTATAGAACTCTTGAACTATGAGGATTGAGCTAAATAGACAACGTTAAATTTGATCTTGTATGTTTGAAAACCTCATTAAATTATCCGCTTATTTTTGAAATTTTGTCACTTGAAAATCCTATAACTACGATTATTTTGGAATGGAGGAGCTAAATTTGAATCTATTTTGTACACGCCTACATATGCTATTATAGTATTATGTACAGACTCAGAGCAAAGATTGGTGCCCCCATAATTTAGGTATGATTTACAAATGCCACGATATCAAATTCAAATAATTGAATTGACTTCATGTTGAATTCGATTTTTTTTAAACCACCTTAAGTTGAATTCAAATGTATGCTAGTTCATAGGTAGCTATTTATAATGTTCATTGTGTAACTTTACACACACAACCTGAACTATACGCATGTTTTCAATTGCTAAAGCGATGCATTGTCTGGAGTTGAAAATACTAACTATGTGGATCAATTGTGTCGAATAATAACATAGACATGCTCAAATTCGATAGAATCTAGATGTCTGATGGATCAATGACCGCTCCTTACGCGAATTGCAAATATCATGATCCCATCCTAATATTTGGATACAATTTATATCTTTAATCAATGTGTACAGCAGTCTTTTACGTGTGGTTTCACTCTCCATCGGTGGTCTCTCACACATTCTCACACACTCTCTCCCGAGGTGTCTTTCTCGCAGACATGCTCTAGATATAACCCTCGCCCCTCTCGTAACCATTTACAACTGTTTTCACTAACCTTTATCACAAGCACTCTTCCTCTCGCAAGCATACACACGCACAATCCCCATCAGCCCTTTCTATATACATGGACCTGCCTACGTGTATCATGTACGCACATTATCTTTAGGCCTGTCTCTCACGCATTGTCTCACACCTCTCTTCCTAATCGACGAGTATGATTCTAGTAGAGCATTCTGTAGGATGCGGCTTAAAGTTAGGTTGGATGAATAGTAATATCAGAGATAAAGGGGTTACCTTAGTCCGAGAACCTAGGGTTACAAATCGTAGCCGGCTTTGTCAGTGGACACAGAGTCCTTCACAATTTTGCTATCTTTGTCTTGTATGACTAGTCATCCATGGGTCTTCCTAAATGTGTCACGAGCCGACCAATGTGGCGCAGGACAGAACCGAACAAAGGGCCTCACCTCGACCCATGGACCTCACGCGTTGACACACCCTCTGCCCCCATGTCTCATTATCTTCTCACACCCACACATACCAACACAAACACCACACACACACAAAAATTATCCTGGTGCCTCTATTCCATCCCCCCTTGCATATACACACTCAAGGGAAGGGAATCTTTCGTTGTGACGTCATATTCGTCTCTCTCTCTCTCTAGACCACTCTCATTTGTCGTGCAATCTCTCCCACGCCCCCCTCTCGGCCCCTCTATCCATGCCTCTCTCGAATATGTAATACACACACATACCTCTCTAGGCCCCGCCAAATGCATCAACTACACAATCACACATGTTACATCACGTACCCCATTGATCTAAAAAGCCCTCTCTTCATGTTTATTTCGCATACAACATTCCTTTTGAATAAAGTGTGGCCAAAAAATTATTTTAGAGCTTATACATATATACAACATTACAAAGTTATATGGAGGAGTACGAACGCTAATTTGCATTGCATGGTGCCCACAATGATATTTATTCCACACTGTGAATTTGTATATTTTTATAGTACATACAAAGTTAGTCATAATAAAGAGAAATGAAGAGCATCTCTCTCTCCATCGCATACCCTCCCGCCCTCTACGCCCCTTTCACGTATGCACACAAAACTATCTCCAGGTCCTCTAAAAGTAAGCCCCCAGAAAATTCACGCACGTTTCATCTTTCTCTCGCGATATATGCAATGACGATCATTGTATTTGAAGCGAAAGCACAATATGTACATTGGACATCAGAATCCACTCATTACGGTCACCATCTACGTTTAGTGGTTATTATACACTCACGGGCTCACCGTACAACTCTGTATTTGCTCAAGACATGACTAGTTGACCAGTTAAAAACTCCACGTGGCACCTCTAGTGTTGCATCACATTATCTCAGTACCATCATGCCCACCTGTTGGCTTGTATCTACTCTACATCTACACTCTTATAAAATACATAAAATACACTCTTATAAAAACAGAGTTGGTGATGATGGTGTGCCTACCATCCTGCAATATAGTCCGTCCGATTTATATCTGACAGATAGGAAAGAAACTATGGAAATTTTGCAAAAAGGTACCCACACACCTCTCCACGTTTGCAAATAAGGCCTTTCCTCGTTCATCCTTTTCTCTCACAAGATAAACTAGTCATACAATGCATCTTGATGTTATGTACAATGCACGAGCATCTTACTAGTAAGAATGAAAACAAATGACAAAAAAAATATTTGGACGGTGGTTCAAAGTCATGACCGCAGGCACAGCGGACAAGGTGGCCTTGTATTGGTATGTTGAGCCATCTGTTTTAACACACAGGAGCTGGTGTGGTGATTATACACACACGCATGCATGCACATGAACTACATGCACGCAACACTCACACAAACACATGCACCCATGCACGCACGCAACACTCACACGTACACACGCAGCCACGCACGCACGCAACACTCACACACACACACACGCACGCATGCATGCACACACTAGTACACCACACGACCAACACACACTCTCACGCTCAAGTGCTCAACCTACACCTGCATGCGCACACATCAGGCCCTGACAGACACATACACAACCAGGTGATTCCCACACACGGGTTGGAGTCTTGTCGCGCCTGCGTAAATTTGTGTTTATCTGACCTTTTCCCTATGCGAACTGACAGGTAGGACCCACAAGGAACGTGGTCAATTTAACTAGTCAACATGGCGCCACGCAGACTATTTGGCCGGTCAACAGAGTGCAATCCGATGCTGAACCATGAGCAAGTGACCGTATAATCACCGCAAAACGTATATAGTGACCGTAATCAGCTTATTCTGAAGTTCGGTGACCGTATTACGCTTTTCTCTCTGTAGGCCCTCCAAAACTACATCTCTACACGTTCTCGCATGTTACATCTAACAACTATGCAATACAACACTACTACTACACTCTAACACAATAAATCATATGTGTTTTTAGTTTTACTAGATATCATATTGTTACTTAGACCTCTCCCAATGCATTGGTGCTAAAGTGGGGTGCTAAGTGCATTAAAATGCTTAGCAACTAATGTCCCCAATGCATCGGTGCTTAGGTTTTGTAGCTAAGCCTTCTCTATTTAATTGTTTAGTAATAGAACTCCTTCATGTATTGATTGGTAGTCTTTTTGTCTAGGTTCACGTGCTTAGCATTGGTTCTTGTTGGGGTCACCATAATCCTCTCTCTCCTCTTTAATTGCTTTGCCACATCATTTTTCTGCCTATGTGGCATCCTTAGCACCTGTACACCGTGGAGCACTGGGAAAGGCCTTAATTATTCAGTTTGCATACATTAAAATTGCCTTTGAAATGTATGGCCAGTATCATCTACCGCGCGGGAAAAATCCCGCCCTTTCCTGTTTAATCGGGTTTGTATCGATGGATCGTGCGAAACAGCAAAACTATAGTACTATACAGTACAAGTGACAGTTCACTGGGCCGTCATGTCATGTATTCCTCTGTTGTAAGAGTGGAGCGCACGCTTTCATAAATCTTCTAGTCCCTTTCGCCGACATGTGGGACATCAAGCTACCGGGTCCACGTGCCATACCAGAATACAGTGCAGAGCAGCCGGGGTGAAGCACCCCAGTCATGGCGCCGGCATAGTAATGAGCAATGAGGCGTCAAATCACAAAGCTGCACCTTTCCCGCAGTTAAGTTGGAGGGACGAAGTAATAATGCTAAAAAAGAAGTTGGAGGGACGAAGCAACCATCATTTCACTCGTTGCTGAATCCGCTTCTCCCTCATCTTCTTCAACTTAACCACGTGTTGCTTCTGCCGTTGTTCTGCCTCATGTGGGACGCGGATCGGCTTGGTAAAGCACTGACACGTGGGACCGCATGTTAGCAAACCGCCAGGACAACGTCCTCTAAAAATAAGAAACCTCCCCCGCCATCCGCGCGGCAAAATCACCTCCTTTTTACTAATCTTGATTCTATAATTTTTTAGATCAATATAATTGAGATTTGTATAGATAGCACACAGGAGCAAAACCAAGTGGTACGGTTAAGGGCATCCACAATGTGTAGCCAAATGTGAAAATAGCTTTTGGCATCGTGGGAACCATTGTGGACGGTGTTGCCAAAGCCAAAAAGATGGAACCGAAGCTCCCTGATTGATTGATTGAAGGAATAGAAAAATGCAACGTCTCTCCTCTTTCTCCCATGCTTGGACGCATGTAGTACAGTATAGAGCATAGAGTCTACTCCCCTGTCCCTTCTATCACAAATCACAAAGCAGTGAGGCGTCAAATCACAAAAGCACGGATGAAGCAACCATCATTTCACTCTTCGCTGACTCCGCTTCTCCATCGTCTTCTTCGAGAAACCATCTCACCGCACTAAGCTGGACGGACGACGCAATTGTGTACTCCTAGTAGTACTAGTCCTTTGGTTCAACGGACTTCCTGGATGCAAATAAGGCGGTTGTCTCGGCTTGCAGGCGGCACTTGCGAACGACTTACCGTGGTCTCCCTCAATGGTGTTCTCCGTCGAACGCACTTCGCCAAACCACAAAAAAAAGATATCGTCGACGTCACCGCAATGGGGAAGGAAGTCAAATATAGTTACTACCTCCATTTTTTTGTACACAAGGCCAGTATATCAAAATTACAATTTGCAAAAGGCCACTAACACTAATCGAGGCAAAATTGATGGGGTTTGCCTCGTACTAGCAACCAAGGACATTAATATCCCCTGCATGCATGCGGAAGTGAGAAGGTCGGTTTGCATGGCGCTGCATTAATCAAGTGATGAGAAGTGAGATGGTTAGCTCTTTGGTCTTTGGAGAAAAAAATACGCATTAACTGACATGTGAAACGAGGATTTGTAACAATTAAATCCCGCGAAGGAAAACCCCGCCTTTCTTTTTTAACACTAGTACTCCTAGTACGTACGTACTTATCCTGTTTGCATCTAGGCCTTGCATTACCAAACTTCGCCACACATTTTTGCCAAGCTTGCCTAAAGTTTTCAAAATGAGAAGGAGGTACACTTGCGCACGGCTATCGTGGTCGCACCACACCCTCACACGGTCGCTCCTGCACACCGCGGTCGCACCGCACCCTCATACAGTCGCTCCTAGACGCCGCAAAGCCAACCAAGGGAACGCACCCTCACTGACACGTACTGTCGCATGTGAACAAACCAAACTCAACCGTCCTACCGCTGACACATAATTTTCGTTCATAGAGTATGTTTATCCAACCGCATGTTGGGGAGTATCCGTACGGCTCGTGCGGTGGTCTGTTGGCGAAGAAGAAGAGGTGAGGAAGAAGGAAAGAAGGGTTAGGAGACGTAGGATATTCATCCAACCACCTGAAATGGTAGACTGACCCAAGTCAAGCGACTTGCATAACAAATATATGTTTTTACATAGCAAAAGATCCATAAAAACAACAACGGAAAGAAAAACTATCACTGCTAGCGGAACAAGACGACCTCGTCGGCTTTGGCTGCCGGCGCGAACCAGCCGCAGCTGCCGACGTGTGTCCCCGCATCGTGGTTGTACTCGTCCTCCAGCTACTCGTCCACGTGGAGCGTGCGGGCACTCTGCACGGACGAGAGCACAGCCCGGTTCAAGTCAAGGACATCCGGTTCCGCCTACAAGAGTGCCTCAATGGCAGCGGCATCCGTGCGCTCCGCGTCGAGTCGAGCCTCCGCCGCCCGGTTCAAGTCCAGGACGTCTGGTTCTGCCTGTAGGAGGGCGTCGATGAGAGCGGCATCCGTGCACTCTTTGTTGAGTCGAGCCTCTGCCGCCCGGTTCAAGTCCAGGATGTCCGGTTCCGCCTGCAGGAGGGCCTTGATGGCAGCGGCATCCGCGCGCTCCGCTGCAAGTTGAGCCTGTGCTGCCTGGTTCACATCCACGACATCCTGTTCCACCTGTAGGAGAGCCTCGATGGCAGCGGCATGTGTGCGCTCTACGTCGAGTTGATCCTCTGCCTCCCGGTCCTCCTTTAGTATCACCATGTTGAACCGCTGGTCCGCCTGCACCATGGAAGACTCGGACGCCGACACGAAGTTGACTTCCATCGTCTCATACCCATCGGGGGCCTTCTGCGCCGTGACCTCCGCCATCAACATTGGATCGGCTTCCTCCTCCTCGTAGCTTGGCGCCAGAGAACTCGGGGATTGGCCTGCTGCAAAGAGACCTTGGGAACGGAGGTCTATGGTGCCGACCGCCGCTGCGATTTCTGCGCGGCGCTCCGGCTTCAGCATCTTGTAGTAAGTGATCTTGCGGCGCACCATGGCTTTCCGGTGAACTAGGGGACGCTTGATGCATGCTAGGGGATCGAAAGGTGGGGGGATGGGCTGGAGATTAGGTGTGGTTTTATGGCAGTGGCTGGCATAGGCCGAGCAGCGAAGGTTCTAGTGTGAATAGTGGTTCCGGTGACGACCGGTCAGTCGGTTTTGACTGTACATCGCTCTTGTCGTGTTCGTGTTGCAGCCAGGCATGCTGGACCCTCCACGTCACTCACCTAATGGAACGCGCTTCATCTTGCGTTTTCGCTCGCTTGTGGGACCACAGTTGAGAGCAAACCAACATCCCCCCCCCCACCTCCCCCGCCCGCGTCATTTATTATACTACCACTCCCTCCGTTTTATGCGCAGTAAATAAAAACAGAGGGAGTATACTACGGATGAGGATCCCTTAACATGGCCGAACCCATTGAGTAACTGACATGCGGGGCCTAGCAAGCATGGGGTCCACGAGTAAGTGACCGAAAGGGAGGGTAAGGCAGGGATACCTACGTCAGAGGATCCACTTCCACTACTACTCCCTCCTTCCATTTACTATACAGGGCCTAATGTGTTTTTCGAGGCTAACTTTGACCAAATGTTAGAGTAATAATATATGACATGCAACTTACACAAAGCATACGGTCAAATTCGTATGTGAAAGGAGTTTCCAATGATATAATTTTCACATTATACATCTCATGTACTATTAATCTTGTCAATAGTCAAATGCGGTTTTAAAAACGCATTAGAGCATGGTTAATAATATAGCCAGTCGATGGCTATGAGGGACTGCCATGTCATCTATAGCCATCATCTATTATATGCACTCATACGGTAGTGTGGGCTATAAGGTTGGCTATTTCCCGCAAAAAATATATAAGGTTGGCTATTGTATTAGTACTTTTTTCCATCTCCTCTCTATCTCTTTCTTCATATTTATTGTATTTAACTAGGAATGCGTATATAGCTAAGGCTCTTGCATGAGAGCTCACTCCCCTTACTTTTTCACATCTCTCTCCTCCACATAGGCCCTATATAAATGGAAGGAGGGAGTACTACTATGAGCACTGCATACTCTAGTACAGATGTTGTCAGTACTCCACATGTACTATTGGACAGGGAGCTTAAAAAAGTTACTATTGGACTGGCTATACGTGGCGAAATCCTAGTAAGAAGAGCATGCGCGAGAACAAGCACATTCACGTGGTTGAAAACAAATTGGAAACCATCTCGAGTACAAATCTAGGAGTACGTACGAATCTAACAATATTGATTGGGCGTTGTTGAATGTTGATACTTTTTTGATCAAAGTAGAGATACTTTGACTACACATAAAACTTATATGTAAACTAGAAAGGATAGGAGGGAGTATATTGTACGTTCAAAAACGAAACGAACATTGAATACCCTTTATATATGATTTGCGGATGCTATGATCACAGGTTCAAAATTTTGAATCCGCCTTAGGTATCACGTGCCCCAACTCGTTCTTTCTCGATTTCATCTCGGGGTCCGAAGATCGATTGAAAGAGGACTAGGGCGGGTACATGCGAATGATACTCGGCGGAATGTTCAAATGAGGCATGGGGGAGGCTGGACTCGACCGGAGGGCGACATGATCGATGGAGAAGAGGGTTGGAGAGGAATGAGAAATAAGCAAACGCCACATGATTATACTTGAACGGCTCAAATAAACAATAAGTTGTCTCGCTTGGCCTACATAGTGAAAGGCCTAATGCACAACGCGGAGCACTGACGCTCGAATATGGCCGGGAAAAGAGGGAAACCGACATGCGGGGCACACCTGTCGGGATGACATAGCGCAGACTAGTCCAATGGAGGAGCTGGCCCACGACCTCCTCGCCACCAACAACCGTTCATGTGGGTCTTTGGGGCCAACAATGTGGCACAGCTCCAGCACCGCCTCTGGACACGGCGACCGCGGTGAGCGACACGCTCATATCGTCGCTAGACACGGTCGGTTTCAGTGTGCCGAGGGTGGCGTTAGTGCTGTGGCACGACCAACAGTATGTTTGGTTTGTGCCCAAGGTTGCCCCATCAAAGCATTGGGTAGCCAAAATTTTGGTTGAGGTATTGGTTGCCCATGATTTGGCCGACATTGGCAAGAAAAATGAACTAGAGTTGGCTAGAGTTCATTGGCATGCCAAAAAATTGGCAACCATCCAAACAAAGACCAATCTTTGGGTCATGACCAAAATTTTTGTAAGGTGCACTTTGGCCACAATCCAAACACATCCCAACACCCGGCTCGTCAAGGATGCACGGGGCGCCGTGACGCGTCCACGGAGTGGTGTAGCACGGACAACTGCATCCTTAGGACCTAAGAACATGCCGGGTCGTCTTGCTTTTTCAATGACATGCGGGGATCGCATGTGAGCAAAGGGCAGCTCCAACGTTGCCACGACCGCAGCTGACTACCCTGGCACACCAAAACCCTCGTCCCCCGCGCCATCACGCGGTGCATTCCCAGCCGGCGCCAGCTGCATGCATTCATGTCGTCCGTTCGTATGTCGTTGTTAAGAGGCTCGGTGCCTGAGGAACCAACTGCGGCGACTAAATGACGCACCTTGGACGCTTGGCCTCACCGGAATGCGCTACTTAAAGCGGCAATGCCCAGCTAGCCTCCACACCATAGCGCATCGTCCTCCTACCTGGCACCACTTCCACCATGACCGCAAGTGCGAACACTCTGCGAGAGAGATTATCCTCGGGGATGAAGCTCAAGGTCGCCGCCCTCGCTCAAGTCGCCTCTCGAGATGCAATAGCGGCGTAGCAGGACGCGGACGCGACCACACAAGCGGTGTCCATGCTGGCTGCCAATGATGGGAGCACCGTCAGCCACGCGTCCTACTTGCCATCGTCCAACGTCCGGCACCGCCGAGGTCGAGGACTCCTCTGAGGATGAGTAGGGCACGGGAGGCGACAGGGCATGGTGTGCCAACTGGCCGATCCGTATCCCGTGTTCTACTCTTCCTCGCCGGAGACCGCACCTTCACTTCACGGGTTTTGAACCCCGCCCCCGTACATAGAGATCGCAGATGGAAGACGTTGGTCGCCGCCGTAGAAGGTTTAGGGTCGGGTTTCTTTTATTTTTCTGTCCTATAAAAGTTCAAAATGTAATGAAAATCTGCCGTGTTTGCATTAATCTCGGCCGGTGTATATGAACTTTCACAATAATATAGTATATTGTAGGAGTACTAGCAAGATGCCCGTGCGTCGCACGGAAGATCAAGATCTTGTGGGAGAAAAGGATGAACGAGGGAAAGCCTTATCTCCAAATGTGGAGAGGAGTGCGGGTAAATTGTCATAGTTTCCTTCCTATCAGTTAGATATAGATCGGACGGCCTATATTGCAGGATGACAGGCACACCATCATCACCAACTCTGCTTTTTATTGATCCGAGACAAATCAAACATGCGAAGTAAAATAAACACATAGGGTCTATACATACACAATTTATCTTAGGCACTCCAATAGTACGTCTACTACACATTCACGCATTTCACATCTTTCTACATCTAAGGGAACCTACGAAAGGGTTAACGTAAATTGCCTCTCTCTCTCTCCTCCCCTGATTTTCATGGTGGTGGGCCCCTCCCTCCCCCCAATCTACAATCAACAGCTCACACGTTTCACATTACATTAATTACGTAACTGGGATTACATAGCTGTAGCATTACTCGTCCTAAAAACCAAACTAAGCCAACCTCCCAGCATATCGCGCGGGAAAAGACCCGGCCGCGCCGTTTTAGTAGTAGTATCAATGGATCGCGCGAAGCAACAAGTTTTTTTTGAGGGGGCAAAGCACCTAGTTTAAAAGGAAAAAAGGTGGTACACTCGCAGCACTCTTGTCACGGTCGCATTGCACCCCACACACATTCGGTCCTGCACACGGCTCATGCAAACGGAATGCGCTTCGTCTTGCCTCTTCACTAACACGTGGGACTACACTTGGAGAAACTGACCATACGCCAAACTCCCCCCGCCCGAAAATCCTTCGCCCCCCCCCAAAAAAAATCTCCCCAAATCCGATTCAACCGCCCTTCGGCCAACTAGCCAATAATATTCCCCAAAACCCCCTCCCCGCCGTCCCCCACCACTCCATTCGCTCCTCCAAAGCCGGCCTCCCCACCGCGCCGATACGTCGGTGCCGGGGTTAGTCGAGGGGACGCACAGCGATCCTCTAGCTCCCACAGTACGCTCTCATAGACTGCCGTTCTCTAGCCGCGCCACCACCGCTGATTATGTTCTTGTGGAGGCGCACGGCGGTCAGCGCCACCACCGCTGGCGACGTTCATGTGGAGACGCACGGCGGGAAGCTTCTCCCATGCTACGCGCATTCTAGACTAAGACCCCGTTCATGTCGGTGTAGCACTGAATGTTAGCTGATAGACGCTGTTAATTTCACTGTTTGCCGAAGTAGTTTACAGTCAATATGCTCTTCTTAAGAAGCTTCCTTGCCCTGTTCTGCACTCAATCTGCTTAGCTGAGATGGCATGCCAACACCGATTAGTTGCTAAATATCCTGCCATATATTTATTGTGACGTAGATTGCCATGGTCTAGTAGCCAATCTGTTAGGTGAAATAGCTTTACACCATTTTATACTCGATCTTTGTTGTTGCGATGGCCTTCGATAGTTCGAATTTTGTGTGCTCGGCCTCATTGACTGCTGAAACAGCCTGCCATAATTTAGCACTCAAATCTGTTTGCTGAATTAGCTTTACACATATTTCGTTACTTAGATCTGCTTGTGCAAATATCTTGCCTATAGCTTTAGACATCTTTTTCTGGACTTCATAAAAAAGCATATATGTTTTTGCTGTAATATCTAGTAGAAGAACTAATTTTTATGTCTAACAGATGGACAGGACTTGGATAACTTCTGCTCGAAGATTCTCCGCTGCATATGTCGAGGGGGTTGAAAACTTCATGAACTTTATCAGAGCTGAGTACGGTGGTCCGAAATCAGATGTGCTCTGCCCGTGTAGCAGTTGTATGAATTCAGTTACAAGACCCCAGTCAACTGTACAAAATCATCTACACTTGTATGGGATGTCGGTCACATATACTAGGTGGGTTCATCATGGTGAAACTATGAACGTCAATGTTATTGACTACATGGAAGCAACATATCACCATCTTGATCTGCCTGATGCTCAGGTGGAAGAGGAGGAAGAGGTGGTGGTGGCGGAGCTAGTGAGTTTGACCAACATTGACACAATGCTACAAAATGCTCGTGCATTCCGTGAACTTTCACCTGCAGAAGAAAAATGGTGGGCACGCATGTTGGAACAATGCAATGTGGCTGTCACCCCAGGAAATAAGCTGTCAGTATTCTCAGCTATGGTCACCTTTCTTCAGGTGAAGACATCTGAGCGAATGACCAACAAATCATTCGATGTGATGTTTGCCGCTCTCCGCAAATCTTTCCCAGATGCGTCTGAGCTGCCTCACACCTACAGTAAAATGAAGAATTTCCTTCGTGTAGTTGGAATTGGATATGATATGATCCATGTTTGTAAGAATAATTGTGTTCTATTCCGGAAGGAGTATGCCAACTTAAGTGAATGCCCGAAATGAAAATCATCAAGATGGAAATATGGCAATGCTGTGAAGAGGATTCCTCATAATGTTCTGAGACATTTTCCAATTATACCAAGATTGCAGAGGTTTTTTCATGATGCTGAAACAAGAGAGGATGTACTGTGGCATTCTAGGAACCAGGAGTACGGAGATCAGAATGTAATGAGCCATCCATCTCATGGTAGTGAGTGGAAAAGCTTCAATCATAAACACAAAAAGTTTGTTGCTGACCCGAGAAACATTAGACTTGGCTTAGCTTCAGATGGATTTAACCCATTTGGCCACCAGAGCACCACCTATAGCATGTGGCCAGTGCTTGTTATCCCTTACAACATGCCTCAAATGTCTTCACCAAAGAATCAAACTACATGATGGCCTTGCTCATCCCAGGTCCAAAAAGTCCTGGAAAGGATTTTGATTTGTTCATGGAGCCTCTTGTGGAGGAACTTCAACAGCTATGGAGGGGTGTTCTCACTCGAGATCTATATAGCAGCCCACCAGCTGATTTCTTTCTGTGTGCTGTTATAATTTGGTGCATCCATGATTATCCGGCTTTGGGCACTATGTCAGGGCGAACGACACATGGTTACAATGCATGTGTTCACTGTGATAGGAATCCATTGTCATACGCAATACTTAGCAAGATCTATTACATTGGACACCGTCGTTTCCTTGCCAAGGACAAGCCACATCCTAGAAAATACCGAAGACATGTGTTCAATGCAAAGCATGAAAACCGTGATGCGCCAAGAGGCTCACCGCCGATGAGTTGCAAGTGGAATTAGAGAAGGTCAGGCATATTACACCAGGAAACCATCCAAGTAATGGTAGCGGGAAAAGGAAGTGTGGCAGGGCAGAAGAGAGATTATTGTTTACCCGCAGGTCTACTTTGTGGGACTTGGAGTATTGGAAAGATTTGGATCTGCGGCATAATCTTGATGTGATGCACATCGAGAAAAATGTATGTGACAGCATTATCAGCACACTTCTTAATATTGAAGGCAAGACGAAAGATACCTTAAAATCTAGGATTGATTTGACACACCTGGGTATCAAGCAGGATTTGCAGGTACAAGATGAAGGTAAACCATAGGATATGGCACCAACTGTGTACGTCTTGGACAAGGTAAAAAGAAAAGAATTCTGCGAGGTCCTGTCACGTGTGAGATTCCCACATGGATTTGCTTCCAACCCTGAAAGGAGAGTCAGTGCAGATGGAAACAAGGTACAAGGGTTGAAAACTCATGACTACCACGTCCTACTTCAAAGGGTCTTACCTGTTATCCTTAGAGGATTGGGCCGCCCTGACTTATACAAAGCAGTTGCAGAGTTGGGACAATTCTTCTGGGAACTCTGCAGTAGAAATATCTGGATAGATGCTTTGGAGCGTCTTAGAGACAAGATACCAACTATCCTATGAGACCATGAGAAGATATATCCTCCAGCCTTCTTTGATGTGATGGTGCATTTGGCTGTTCATCTACCTGATGAGGCACTACTTAGAGGTCCAGTACAGTATGGCTGGAGGTACCCTATTGAAAGGTAGCTAGGCACTTTCAAGGGGTATGTTAGGAATAGAGCTAGACCAGAGGGCTCCATTGCAGAGGCCTACATTGCTACAGAAGCGTTGACATTCTACTCAAAATACATTGAAACAGCTCATCAGCTTAGCAAAGAGGTGGGTGAAGACAATCTGGGGCTCAATGTTTTCGATTATTCTGTTTGAGTTACAGGGAAGAGTCGACAAGAGGACAAACCTAAAGATTTGGACAAAATGGTTTGGTATGTGTTGAATAACTGTCCTGAGATACTACCTTATATCAAGTAAGTGCAGTACTGCAGCTTATACATCATAATCTACTAAACTTGTAGCACATTCTTATATATTTAGATGTTTGACGCGATAACTATGTTGTGCAACATCTACAAAAAGGAGTTACTGCCGCAAAATCCAAGAAACATTGACAAACTAGTTATGGCAGGATTTGCGAAATGGTTCAAGAGCCATGTAAGCTTTTGAATTGCACTGTCAGTTTGTTTAATATATTGAGTACATAAGATGATCAGCTTTTCTATTTTCTAACCATAGGTTAAGAAGATGCGGGAGGATGGGCAGGCAGTTGCTGATGCCCTTTAATCACTAGCAATGGGTCCTGATACTCGGGTAAGACATTATGAATCTTTCGTTGTTGGAGATGTGCGCTACAACACCCTTGCACGAGATGAAGGCAAGAAGTCACAAAACAGTGCCATCATGAGCACAGATACGTATGACAAAGAGATAACTGAAATGTATGCTAACATAACAGACGTTGTTCAGTTGCAGTATATCTCCAGTTTCGAGGATCATCGGTGTGTGGTTCTGTTGTGCTGTCATTGGTATAACCTGTTTTCCAGGATCACAAAACCCAGAGCTGATGATTATTTCAAATCCATCAATGTCAAGGCGGCGTACCAGACCAACGAGCCTATTATTTTGGCAAATCAAGCAACACAGATATTTTTCTTGGAAGACACATTTGCATGTAGTGATGACTGGAGAGTATTGCAAAGGTTTGAGAAGAGGAATTCGTCAAACCTAATATCTTTGAGAACCATCACATCAATGACGCCAGCGAAAAGATTGCATGTCGTGTTGTGGACATACAAGAGTTGATCAAGAAGAAGCCAACGTTCGAGGATGTTGAGGACGAAGAAGAAGATGACACCATGGGGAATTAGGATTCAGACTGATACACATGGCGAAGATGTTGACACTACTGCTACGGATGATGATTACATTGCTTTTGTCGTATTTTCCTGTTAGAAGATGTTTTTTTTATCTACTACGTGAAATTGTGTTTGCTATGACAACTGAAACCTGATGAACATGTTGTTTAGTATTTTGCTGTGAGAACATCACTTTTTATGTATGCTGATTTGTGTTTGGTGATTGTATGACAACTAAAACATGATGACATTGTTGTTTAGTTGTACTCATATTTGGCTGTGAAACTTGAATTTGATGACATAGTTTGCTGTTGGAGTGCAATTTGCTCGACGTCTTCGAATGAGAACAAAACTGACCCGACAGGGCCTCTGCTATTTATTTATTTATGAGAAAAAGGGGATACCCCCAAATTTCCAATAATAGAAATCATTAGATGTTCACAACACTACGCCGAGTCTGCTACACAGGTTTCATTCATTACTAGTTTCAGCAAAGTGCTCATGTCATAGCCACTGAATACATCATGAGTGCTACATACACTGCTGAAAGATCGAGGATGTCGCCTAGAGGGAGGGTGAATAGGCGCTTTAAAATAATTACATTTTAGGCTTGAACAAATGCGAAATAAACCTAGCGGTTAATTTGTCAAGCACAGAACCTAAAACAACTAGGCTCACCTATGTGCACGAACAACTTATGCTAAGCAAGATAAGCAAAGATATATGACAAAGAACAATATGGCTATCACAAAGTAAAGTGCATAAGTAAAGGGCTCGGGTAAGAGATAACCGAGGCACACGGAGACGACGATGTATCCCGAAGTTCACACCCTTACGGATGCTAATCTCCGTTTGGAGCGGTGTGAAGGCACAATGCTCCCCAAGAAGCCACTAGGGCCACCGTAATCTCCTCATGCCGTCGCACAATGCAAGATGTCGTGATTCCACTAAGGGACCCTTGAGGGCAGTCACCGAACCCGTACAAATGGCGACCCTTGGGGGCAGTCACCGAACCCGTACACTTTGGCAACCCTTGGGGGCGGTCACCGGTACCCGTCAAATTGCTCGGGGCGATCTCCACAACCTAATTGGAGATCCCGACGCTTGCCCGGAGCTTTACACCACAATGATTGAGCTCCGAACAACACCGACTCTAGGGCGCCAAGGCTCCCAAGAGGAACAAGCTCTAGGGTGTCCAAACACCCAAGAGTAACAATCTCAAGGGTACCAAGCATCCAAGAGTAATAAGATTCTCAACTTGTAACTTCCACGTATCACGTGGTGAACTCAAACCGATGCACCAAATGCAATGGCAAGGGCACATGGAGTGCCCAAATCCTTCTCTCCAAAATCCCACCGAAGCAACTAATGCTAGGGAGGAAGATGAGAGGAAGAACAAGAAGGAGAACACGAAGAACTCCAAGATCTAGATCCAATGGGTTCCCCTAACATAGAGGAGAAAGTGATTGGTGGAAATGTGGATCTAGATCTCTCTGTCTTTTCCCTCAAAAACTAGCAAGAATCCATGGAGGGATCGAGAGTTACAAAGCTCGAAGAAGGTCAACAATGGGGGAAGAACACGAGCTCAAAGGATAAGGTTCATTGGGGAAGAAGACCCCCTTTTATAGAAGGGGAAAAATCCAACCGTTATGTGCTCAGCCCGCACACGAGCGGTACTACCGCACCACGAGCGGTACTACCGCTCGAGCGGAAGAAGCAGGGAAAACGAGCAACAAAACATGAACCTTGGGGCGGTAGTACCGCATATAAGCGGTACTACCGCTCACCCCAGCGGTACTACCGCTCATGAGCCGTACTACCGCTCCTACTGCCACTACAACTACCGCTGAACCCGACACGAGAAAACCACATCTCGAGTCGAGGCGGTACCAGCGTGGAACCGGAGCCGTACTACTGCTTATGGCCATGGGCGGTACTACCGCTGTGGGACAGCAGTACTACCGCTTGTGGCGATAAGCAGTACTGCCACTCCAGCCCAGTGGTACTATCGCTGGCGCCATCCTTATGCCACTTCCACGAAAACAAAGTATACTCCAAGGAAAACCAGAACTGCCATAACTTCTGCAAATGAGCTCTGAATTTAGCAAACTCAAGCTTGTTGGATACAGGAAGACGAATAGCATCAAAACAGTGACAGGGGAGGTATGCCTACCAAACAAAGGAGTGAAGCCTCCAACAGAGAAGAACCAGCATACCCTCCAACATCGAAAACATCATAGAAGATGCAAGTGAACTCCGTTTCCGATGAACATGAGCTTGTCATGAAAATGACCATAAGCTCCAAATCTCACAAGGAGAAGAACCAAACAAGAACCAATAAAGATGATGCAAGGATGCAATGGTTTGAGTTCTTTACGAATGATACGATCAAGCTACTCATCTAGATCCCCCCTTGATAGTACGGCAATCGATCCTATAACCCGGTCTCCCAACTACCACCACGAGACCGGTAAAATAGAAAACCTATCAAGGGAAAACCTTTGCCTTGCACATGGTCCACTTGAGCTAGATGATGACGATCTTGACTCCCTCAAGTTGGACCACCTTTCTTGATTGCATTGGCTCGATGAAGACTAGTTGATTGCTCCCCCATACTCCACTATGGGTGATCCTCTCTTCCGCACATCTTCACAAGTCCATTGTCAACACAATGGATGGCAAGCTTCAAACATTTGATCTTGTCGTGATGCTTCACTTGAAGTCGCACACCACAACCTAACCCCACAAAGAAATCTCACATAGACCATGGGTTAGTACACAAAGTGCAATGGAAAATGCTTACCATACCATGGGATCGCTTGATCCCTCTCGGTACATCTTCTACGCTTTGTGAGTTGATCAACTTGATTCACTCTTGACTTAGTCTTGATCAACCTTGAATCTTTGAAACTTTCTTCATTTGGATGATGTCTTGAAGGTAAACATGAATGATCACACAACCTTCTTCTTCAAGACATGCTTGCAATAAGCTCAACACTCACATGACCAATCTTTGGATAATTCCTTAATAGCACCTTGGTCAACTCATAAACTCCTTGAAACCAACACATGGACTTCAAGAAAAGCCTATGGACAAATCCTTCAAATATAACTCAAGACAACCATTAGTCCATAGAGATTGTCATCAATTGCCAAAACCAAACATGGGGGCACCGCATGTTCTTTCAACTACAAATAAAGAGATGATCATCCTACAAAGCACATAGATTTTGCCCATTATCTTCACAAGGTCTTTCATCTCCTCATTGCTGTCAAGGCTGTTCAGCAGCTGTTGCTTGGCCATGATCGGAGGAACTGCATATTTAACCTTCTGCTCTGCATCTTCCTCTTCTGTCATTCCTTAAGTTACTTGTCCAAAACCCCAACCTGCTGGTATTGGGATTCCTCGGCTAACCAAATAATCAGCGTAGTTGCATTCCCCCACATCAGCAACTTTCCAAAAATACAAATCACACGAATCTTCCCTTTTCAGCATGAATCAAATTGGAAGATAATCAACCAAACTATTAAAAAAATCAGCAACTGAAAGCAGAAGAACAACACTTAAACATATTATTACCCCATGATTTGGGCATTTGTAGAAGACTCGGCCAGGGTTGAGGATTATGGTTGAGACACGACGGATGACTGCATGATTTGCAGCAGTGGCACCACACCAACGGCAGTGGGTTGCGATGAGCAATCGGCTACACTGCACGTGCCGATGGGGGTGTGATGAGACCCACAGGCGATGGTACGGGTGGCGACTTGACGCATATCTGGTTGTTGCCTGCTTAAGAGCAGGTGGACGAGCAGCCAGCGGACATGGTTGTTGCGGCCAGAGCTTCTGATGCTAGGCAGAGTAAGTAGAGAAGAGGAGAAGCAAACGTTGGATATGTCAGTTTCATTACTTGCACAGTAGCATAGCACCATATATAGTCATAGTCTAGGTTTGGATTGGAACCAGCTATAGGGGCATGTCTCTCTTTTTTCTAAAACTCGGCAACGTCTCTTTACTGGTACACTAGCTTGTTATGTACGCCTTCCCAAGTCTTTGATTTTCTTTCCCTTTTTTGCGAGGAAGGAAGGAGGACAAAATTGAGAGTTCCTGGGACTCGAACCCAAGACCTCTCGGTTGAAAAGCAAGGGTGCTAGTCACTTATGTGGCAAACGTTCACTGTGAGGAGGACGGCAGACGAACGCATTTTCCTCGCAGTTTTAGTTGCGACACAAGATCGAACGGTCGCAGTTTCGGGAATGTCATTAGGCCAACGAGCCCAGTTTTTCTTTTCTTCCTATATATAAAAAAGTATGCTACTTGGTGTCGGCTTAGTCAACAAACAATTGTACCAACCTTGACCGTTGGATTGACATTCAACATATGTCCTGTTTCTTCAGTCTCTTCTTCCTTGAGCCGCCAAAGCCAAACCAGCGCCGGCGGGACCGCCTGCTCCTGCCTCCCACGGCTGGCTGTGCTGCCGCACACGCATCTTGGCCACATCACACCCTAAAACTCTGCGCATCTTCCCCGGCTCCTGTTCATTCCCGTCCGAGGCCTCACCATCATCCTCCACCTTGGTTCGCTCGTCGCGGTGCCGCCCTCTAGTGTTGTCAACATGGTCAACAACCGAGAGGAATAAGGAGATGATTGTACATGGTGAGGATGATAGTAGGGACCCAGCAGCACGCGCAGGAATTTTGTTTTTTGGGACGGAGAAGGGTATCAACTGGGCTGTGCGGGACCCGTGGCCCGTCTAGCCCAGGCTTTATATTTCATATGTTTAGCACACGACCAGCCCAGTTTGTTTTTTTCCATTCTGAAAATGGCTAGCCAGCTATTTTGTTTTTTGCAGAATAACCAACGTAGGCCTACTTGCTTTGCTACGCAATGCTGGGCCGGAAATATTTCAAGATGAGGAGGGGTGCATTTTGCCCAGAAAATGGGCTATAAGTAATAAGAAATGGGCTATAAGTAATAATAAATGAGATGTAAAATGAAAAAATACAGCAAAAAGGCAATTAGTTCCAAAATACTGTTTTCTTTCGGATTTTGATATTTTAAATTTCATTGTTTTTGTGCGGGTAAAATTTCATTGAATTTAAATCAAGGTATATTTAGATTTAAAATTAATCTGAATCTGGATAGAAATTTCGGGCTGTATGCTGTTTGGGACAGATTTGGTGGCTGACTTGTGGGTCTACTAGGTTGACGTGTACTTTGGCTTTGTCAACTTAGTCCATAAATGATTCTAGCAGCAGTGACCGTTGGATGTTAATCCAACAGCCGTGCTGCTTCTTCAATATCTGATCTTCTTGCTCCAGCCGCCCAAACCAGCTCCAGTGGGACTGCCTGCTCCCGCCTCCCGTGGTCGGCTATGCTGCCGCACAGGCCGCACCGCCCCACCCTATTTCATTGCTGGCGAGGCCATTGCTGGTGTGGGCAACCATTGCCAAGTCTTCCCTGGCTCCGTGTCGTTCCCTTCCTAGGCCTCTCCGTCATCCACCGCCATGGTGCTCTCAGTGCGGCCTGGTCAACGTGGTCAACGAACGACATCCATCGGACATGGACTGTACGTGGAGAGGCTGACAGCTGGGTTCACAGCCGCACACAAGGAAATGCCTCCTTATTACGCGCAAAATAATGATTCCTCCACCTGACAGCTTGGACCCACCGGAAGGGCCTGCGTATTTCGCGAAAAAAAACGTCCCCCCCCCGCTGACAGGTCGGACCCACTAGCTATATCTTCGCACGCAAGGAAGTGCCTCCTTATTACGCACAAAAAAATGAATACCGCCTTCTAGCTGGGACCCACCATAGTGGGAGGATGACTTGTGGGCCAACTAAGTTGCGGACGTTGTCAACTTAGTCAATATGAATGATTCTAGCTCCAGTGATCGTACAATGTCCATCCAACGGCCGTAGTGCTTCTTTGACATCTAGTCTTCTTGCTCCAGCCGCCCAAACCAGCGCCGGTCATGCCGCGTGCTCCTGCCTCCCGTGGCCGGCTGTGATGCCTCGGAGGCCTCACCGCCCCCTACTACTCCCACCACTGGCCGGGCCATCCCTCTACTCACCCACACCCCCTGTTATTCTGCGGCGACAGCAGCCTCACACCACAGCCGATCCAGTAAACCCTCGTACTCCTCTTTGCGTGGGCATCCACTACTGCGTCTTCCCCGGCTCCGCGTCGTCCCCTTCCTAGGCCTCGCCGTCTTCCACCGCTGTGGTGCTCTCGGCACGGCGTGGTCACTGTGGTCAACGACCGACTTCCATCGAAAGAGTACTGTGCGTGGAGAGGCTGACAGCTGGGTCCACAGCGGCCGCAAGGAAGTGCCTCCTTATTACACGCAAAATAATTATTCCTCCACCTGACAGCAGGGACCCACCGGACGGGCCACCGTATTTTGTGAAAAAACATTTCCCCCTGACTGCTGGGACCCGCCAGCTACACCTTCGTACGCAAGGAAGTGCGTCCGAAAAAAAAACGATTCTCCCCCCTGACTACTGGGACCCACCAGCTACATCTTCGCACGCAAGGAAGTGCCTAACAGTCGGGACCCACCTGGTCGAAGCGTATGTAGCGTTGTCATTATGGTCACGAATGTGTATGTACATACTGGTGGATGTAGAGGCGTGCACGTGTCGTAATAGAGGCGTGCACGTAGCATGTACACGTACGTACATCGGCTAATGTGCAAGAAAGAAAATACGGCCATGTATGTGTACATACGGGCGGGATCTCGAACGCCTACTCGCGCATACGTACGGCCAGGGCTCGTGTACATGGCTGGGTCGGAATGGAGAAACAACATCATCAGCGTGTTCATGGGGAGCCAACCGGCTCGGCCAGAACGGAATGCGTCGTCATGTTCATCCGGAGGGCTTGGATGGAAAAGGCAATGGAAACGAGGCCTGGCGTACCGTAGAACGGAGGAAACGGCCTTGTGTTCGACCGGCCACGTTTGAAATGGGATCCTATTCATCGGGAGGGGTCTGGCGTACCGCAAAACGGAGGAAACGGACCTCCTACGGTCGAAACGGGGGTTCTGTTGATCGGGAGGGGTGTGGCGTACCGCAAAACGGACGAAACAGACTTGTGTTGGAGAGCTACGGTCGAAATAGGGTTCCTGTTCATCGGGAGGGGTGTAGCGCACTGCAAAACGGGACTCCACGGGATATTGTTCATCTCCACCGTCGACCTCCTCCATCCTCCACGGGCTACCGTCGACCTCCTCCAGCCTCCACGGGCTCCTATTCATCCAGCCTCCACCGCGCGCTACTCCACTGGCTACTGTTCAACCACCCCTCCACGGGCACCCCTCCACCGTCTACCGTTCATCCAACCCTCCACGGTGTCGTCGTGTTCATCCAGCCCTCCATGGGGTCCTGTTCATCCAGCCCCAACCGGCTCGATCGATCGGGGTCCTGTTCATCCAGCCCCAACCGGCTCGATCGATCGGGGTCCTGTTCATCCAGAGGCAACGCCAAGGGGTCATGTTCATCCACCCCCACCGCTCACTGTTCATCCAAACCCCCCTCCCCCCCGCAACGCTCACTGTTCATCTAGAGGCAGCATTGATCGGCTTCAGTTAGCAGTAGTAGCAAAGGAATCCCTCGATCGGGTTCAGTTAACAGCCATCGATCGATCGCTCGGGTTCAGTAACGCGTAGCCTGCAGTGCAATCGCTCGGGTTTAGTTAGAGTCCAACGCCTCGCACGGGTTCAGTTAGAGCCAACGCCTTGCACACACACGTGTATGTGTACGAGAGAAAAGCGCATCGCTCGGCCCCCGACCACCCACCGTAACCGGGAACTCCTCAAAATTTTCCTCGCCCTCGCTTCTATCATGGTTTTTTTGTCATGGACGGCCCAAAGAATGTCATGCAGCTGCGTCTCCGGCCCGCCCAGGAAGAAAAGCCCATTTTCTGTCATGATTTTTTGTCATAGAAGTAGGAGCCCACCACATCTATGATGATATCGGGTTTTGTCACAATTATCGTCATAGAAGTGTCATAAGTATGACAGAAAAAATTTTGTTCGGCCCAAAATGTCACGGATGTGTCTTTTTTTGTAGTGTAGGAAAGCACACTCATCTCCTTCCTGCGGGCGAATGTTGATGTGTTTGCATGGCAAGCATCTGACATCCTCGGTGTTCCCAAGGAGGTGACTGAGCACCACCTTGTTGTCTGCCTCATGCACGGCCCGTCAAGCAGAAGGTCAGGAAGCAAGCTCTAGAGCGACAAGAGTTCATCATCGAGGAGATCAGGAAGTTGGAAGCGGCAGGCTTGGTCAGAGGATTGCTCCACCCAACGTGGTTGGCCAATCCAGTGGTAGTGCATAAGGCAAATGGGATATGGACGCTGTGTATTGACTATACAGATATCAATAAAGCATGTCCAAAGGATCCTTTCCCTTTGCCATTCATTGACCAGACAGTGGACTCCACTGCCCGATGTGATCTGCTGCCATTCCTCAATGCCTACTCAGGATACCACCAGATCTTCATGACGAAGGAGGATGAAGAAAAGACCGCTTCATCACCCCATGTGGTACGTACTGTTTTGTACGAATGCCTTTCGGGTTGAAAAGCGTTGGTTCGATGTTTGCCCGAGCAGTCCAGATTGGTTTGAACCCCAGCTACATAGAAATATGGAAGCTTATAAGGATGATATAGTGGTCAAAACCAAGGACAAGGCCACGCTCGTGCAGGATCTGGAGGAAACATTTGCAAATTTGCGCAAGATAAACCTCAAGCTCAACCCTGAGAAGTGTGTGTTCGGCATCCCATCCGGCAAACTTCTTGGGTTCTTTGTGTCTCAACGCGGAATCGAAGAAAATCCCGACAAGATCAAAGCGATTGAGAAGATTGAGGTGCCAAGGCGAGTCAAGGACGTCTGTAGGCTCGCCGGCTGCGTTGTTGCTCTGAGTAGGTTCATCTCCAAATCTGTTGAGCGCGCCATGCCCTTTTTCAAAGTTTTGAAAAAGGTGGGTCCAATGAAATGGACTCTGAAAGTGGAGGCAGCGCTGGAAATTTGAAGAGGTACCTCTCCTCCACGCCAATACTAGTCGTGCCTAAACCGCAAGAGCCGTTGTTGTTGTATCTAGCTGCGACGAATCAAGTGGTCAGTGCTGCACTAGTGGCACATGGAGAAGTTCGGGAAGAAGCAGCGGCAGCGGCGAAGCCGTGGGATGATGGGCAGGAGTCTTCCCTGGCAGGGCCTGAAGCCGGCAAGGCAGAACCCCCGGCAAAGCCCGGTTCCGGCAAGACAAAGTCTGCACAAGTGATCGAAGTAGAACAGAAGAAGAAGGTGATGCAGCACCCGGTTTATTTTGTCAGCTCCCTTTCGCAGGGGGCTAGATCAAGATATTCTGGTATGCAGAAGTTGCTTTTCGGCCTTCTTATGGCCTCGAGAAAGCTGTGTCACTATTTCCAAGCACATGAGATCACCATTGTCACTCGCCTCCCATTGCAACGGATCTTGCACAACCAAGATGCAACCGGGAGGATTGTGGAGTGGGCGTTGGAACTATCAAGCTTTGGTCTCAAGTTTGAAAGCACTTCGACAATTAAGAGCAGAGCCTTGGCAGAGTTCATAACAGAATGGACCTCAACGCCTAACGAAGAAATACAAGAGACCACTCTTCCAAACAAGGAAACAAGCCGTGGTTGGGTCATGTATTTTGATGGGGCTTTATCGCTGCAAGGTGCTAGCGCCGGTGTGCTGCTCGTCGTGCCCACTGGAGAGCACCTCAAGTACGTAGTCCAGATGCACTTTCCCTGGGGAAGATCAACAAACAACACTGCAGAGTATGAGGCACCGCTTGCCAGTCTCAGGATCGCGACAGACCTCGGGATCAAGAAGCTCATCGTCAGAGGTGATTTGCAGCTTGTCGTCAAACAAGTTAACAAGGACTATCAGAGCCCGTTGATGCAGGACTATATAGATGAAGTGAGGAAGTTGGAGGAGCGTTTTGACGGTCTACACGCAGAGCATGTTCCCCGAGCAGAGAACAGCATTGCCGACGACTTGTCAAAACTCGCTACCATCAAGTTGCATGTGGTACCTGCTACATTTGTGCTTCAATCAACTCAGCCATCCATTAAACCATCGGTATGATAGAATAAGCGATGAAAGGCGGGCCCCGGCAAGTACTTTCCCGCTGAGCTCCCAGGAGCCGCCGGCAATGAAGTTGCTAGGGACCCCAAGCTTGTTGGGGAGCACCAGGCTCCGGTAGGGCCTCAAGCCCTTGCCGTGGAGACGGCTGCCCCCGCGGCAGAGGACATGCCTTTAGTCCTTGCCGTCGAGCCTCAGGCTTCGGTGTGGGCACAACATACTGTTCATTTCCTCCAAACAGGGGAACTCCCTAAGGAATAGCAAGAAGAAGAAAAAGTAGCTCGCCGGTCCAGCATGTACCAATTTGTGGACGATGTCCTATACAGAAGGAGATCGAACGACATGAATTGAAGTGCATTCCTCAGGAGGACAGACTAGAGCTGTTGGCAGAGATACATGGAGGCATATGCGGCTCCCACATAGGGTCAAGAGCCCTCCCCGGCAAGTCATTCCGGCAAGGTTTCTTTGGCCCACCGCTCTCCAGAATGCAACTACACTAGTAGACAAGTGCAAAGCGTGCCAGTTTCATTCAAAGAAGCTTCATCAACCAGCTCAAGCTCTTCAGACAATCCGTCTTTCCTAGCCATTTTCAGTCTGAGGGCTCGACATATCGGGCCCCTTTCCCCGTGCTGTCGGGGGTTTTGAGTACTTGTACGTGGCAATTGACAAGTTCGCAAGGTGGCCAGAAGTGGAGCCAGTGAGAAAGATGACATCACAGTCAGTTGTCAAGTTCTTTAAGGGACTCGACTACCATTTTGGTGTGCCAAACAGAGTCATCACCGACGATGGCACATAGTTCATGAGCTGCACCTTCATGCAGTATATCCAGGACCTCAGAAGCAAAGTTTGTTTTGCTTCTGTTGCTCATCCAAGAAGCAACGGCCAGGCAGAAAGGGCAAATGCTAAAGTGTTGGGAGGCCTCAAACAAGAACTTTTGACAGGCTGCGCAAGTGTGGAACACGCTGGATTGATGAATTGCCAACGGTTCTTTTGTCAATCAAAACGAGACAAAATTGAGCCACTGGCCAGGCACCTGTCTCCCTGGTATATGGGGCAGAAGCAGCTCTCCCCACAGAACTCATATACGGGTCACCTCCAGTGCTCGCTTATGATGAGCTTGAGCAAGAGCATTTGCGCCAAGATGATGCAACACTCCTTGAGGAAGATCGTCTTCAGGCTGCTGTGTGAGCCGCGCGCTACTAGCACGCCTAGCGACGCTACCATAGCCGCAAGGTTCATGCCCGAAGCCTTGAGGAAGGCGACCTTGTTCTTCGGCGTGTTCAATCCTCCAAGAAATCAAACAAGTTGACACTAAAGTGGGAAGGTCCTTATCAGGTAATACGAGTCACCAGGCCTGGCGCAGTCCACCTGGAGACCGAAGATGGCATTCGGTGAGAAACTCCTGGAATATCGAACATCTTCGCAAGTTTTACCCGCGAGGCGCGGTTGCCGGGAGCCCCGGCAACCCCCTTTTTTACTAGCCTTGCTGGCAAGGTATGTGACCCTATGTACAGAGCCAGGCGCAGATCCTGTGCGCAATCAAATAGGTTTTAGTATGTATAGTTTCCTATTAATTTCCATGTTTATGTATTTCATATATATGCATGCATGCTTGCCCAGGATATTGTACTAACCTTAATTCAAGCAGGTACTAATGACGCCAAGGTTCCATGCTCCTATCCTCTCTTCTTCCCAGCCACCGTGAAGACGCTTGGTTCTGCCGTTTCCCATCATGAACTTGGCTCCGACAAGAGATTGAGAAGGCTGCCCAACACTACGACCCCTTGCAAACCAAACGGATAAAGTTTACCTGTTGTCCATTCGTGTTCGTAAGTTATCACTTGTGCATTAGAAAACCTCGCCACTCTTCTTAAACTTAGGTGCTCCCATCCCTGACCCAAATGTTGTTTCGGTCAGAATGGTCGCAGTAGCCTTTGGTGAAAAGAGATTGGCAGGGGGCTGGACCCTTTGCCTGTAACCCGGTAGACGTGACTCTCCGGCATGCGCAGAGGGTGCCGGCAAGGTAGCTTGCCGGGAAAACTCATTTATTTACATTAAAGAGGCATTTCGCCTCTGCGTGGACGTATACATGCATGGGTTCCCAGCAAGGCTCATCTTTTTCGTTGACATGTTGATGCAACTACAAATGTTATAGAACATAAGCATTGACTCGAGAGATTACATTGTCAAGAAATTTAAGATTTGGCAAGTGCCTATAAATTAAAAGAAAAAAATACAGGTGCCCCGTAATCCCCGTTCTTGCCCTTTTCCTCCCCAGGCAGAGCAAGTGAAGACAGGGAAGCGCATGGGGAATGCATCGATGGAGAGCATGGCGGGGGTAGCCTGTCGACCACCAACGCCATAGCCATCACGTTACAACCCCCAACAAGGCGTGTTACCGGGGGAGGAGGCGGTGCAGATGATGATGTTGCCACCGATGGTCAGCTGGAGTCGGAGTCGTCGTCCTCCAGCCTGCTGCCATCGTCGTCGCTGGCGTTGTCCTCCATGTTGTTGTCGCTCGAGGAGGAGCTTTTGTCGTCGGTGGAGCTCTCCGCGCAGCACCCTAAGAGGATTCCTGAGCACCCAAAGATCTTGACGGAGAGTAGGCCGCTCTCCTTTAGTTTGAACTGGAGAACATACCCCTCCGACAAGCTATGGGCGCGAGCAAAGGTTTTCTACCCATGACGGAGATACGTGACCTGAGGGGCAGGGAAGTCGACATCGACCCATATGCTACCTGATACGTCTCCAACGTATCTATAATTTATGAAGCATTCATGCTATTTTATTGTCTGTTTTGAATCATTATGGGCTTTATTATACACTTTTATATTACTTTTGGGACTAACCTATTAACCGGAGGCCCATCCCATATTGCTGTTTTATTGCTTGTTTCAATATTTTGAAGAAAAGGGATATCAAATGGAGTCCAAACAGAATGAAACCTTCGGCAGCATGATTTTTTGGAAGAGTATGATCCTGGAGACTTGGAGTTCACGTCAGAATATCCTCGAGGAGGCCAGGAGATAGGGGCGCCCCCACTACTGGGTGCCCCCCCTACTGGGCACGCCCCCCTGTCTTGTGGGCCCCTCAAGCACCTCCCGACCGACTTCTTTCGCATATATAAGCCTACGTACCCTAAAACCATCGAATATCAAGATAGATCGGGAGTTCCGCCGCCGCAAGCCTCTGTAGCCACCAAAAACCTCTTGAGAGTCTGTTCTGGCACCCTGCCGGAGGGGAACCCATCACCGGTGGCCATCTTCATCATCCCAGCGCTATCCATGATGAGGAGGGAGTAGTTCACCCTCGGGGCTGAGGGTATGTACCAATAGCTATGTGTTTGATCTCTCTCTCTCTCGTGTTCTCTCTATGGCACGATCTTGATGTATCGCGAGCTTTGCTATTATAGTTGGATCTTATGATGTTTCTCCCCTTCTACTCTCTTGTGATGAATTGAGTTTTCCTCTTGAAGTTATCTTATCGAATTGAGTATTTACTTTGAGAACACTTGATGTATGTCTTGCCGTGTTTATCTGTGGTGACAATGGGATTTCACGTGCCACTTGATGTATGTTTTGGTGACCAACTTGCGGGTTCCACCCATGAACCTATGCATATGGGTTGGCACACGTTTTCTTGACTCTCCAGTAGAAACTTTAGGGCGCTCTTTGAAGTACTTTCTGTTGGTTGGATGAATTTGAGATTGTGTGATGCATATCGTATAATCATGCCCACGGATACTTGAGGTGACAATGGAGTATCTATGTGACATTAGGGTTTTGGTTGATTTGTGTCTTAATGTGTTATTCTAGTATGAACTCTATGATGGATTGAGCGGGAAGAATAGATTTACGTTATTTTACTATGAACTCTTGAATAGATAGAACAGAAAGGATAACTTTGAGGTGGTTTCGTACCCTACCATAATCTCTACGTTTCTTCTCCGCTATTAATGGCTTTGGAGTGACTCTTTATTGCATGTTGAGGGATTGTTATATGATCTATCTATGTTATTATTGTTGAGAGAACATGCACTAGTGAAAGTATGAACCCTAGGCCTTGTTTCCTATCATTGCAATACCGTTTACGCTCACTTTTACCAATTGTTACCTTGATGTTTTTATATTTTCAGATTACAAAAACCTATATCTACTATCCATATTGCACTTGTATCACCATCTCTTCGCTGAACTAGTGCACCTATACAATTTACCATTGTATTGGGTATGTTGGGGACACAAGAGACTCTTTGTTATTTGGTTGCAGGGTTGCTTGAGGGAGACCATCTTCATCCTATGTCTCCCACGGATTGATAAACCTTAGGTCATCCACTTGAGGGAAATTTGCTACTATCCTACAAACCTGTGCACTTGCAGGCCCAACAACATCTACAATAAGAAGGTTGTGTAGTAGACATCACTACCGTTCCCGCAGCCCCTCATGTGCAGCCTCAAGGCATGCGGCGGGTCATGCTCCATTACCCGAGCAAACTTGCGGGGGAATAATAGTCTCCATCATCCTTTCCTCACTGGAACAATGCTCTAATAATGAAGATCATCACACTTTTATTTACATACAACTCAAGAATTACAACTCGATTCTTAGAACAAAATATGACTCTATATGAATGCCTCCGGCGGTGTACCGGGATGTGGAATGAATCAAGAGTGACATGTATGAAAGAATTATGAAAGGTGGCTTTGCCACAAATACGATGTCAACTACATGATCATGTAAGGAGCAATATGACAATGATGATGCGTGTCATAATAAACGTAACGGTGGAAAGTTGCATGGCAATATATCTTGGAATGGCTATGGAAATGCCATAATAGGTAGGTATGGTGGATGTTTTGAGGAAGGTATATGGTGGGTGTATGGTGTCGGCGAAAGTTGCGCGGTACTAGAGAGGCTAGCAATGGTGGAAGAGTGAGAGTGTGTATAATCCATGGACACAACATTAGTCATAAAGAACTCACGTACTTATTGCAAAAATCTATTAGTCATCAAAACAAAGTACTACGTGCATGCTCCTAGGGGGATATATTGGTAGGAAAAGACCGTCGCTCGTCCCCGACCGCCACTCATAAGGAAGACAATCAATAAATAAATCATGCTCCGACTTCATCACATAACGGTTCACCATACGTGCATGCTACAGGAATCACAAACTTTAACACAAGTTCTCTCAAATTCACAACTACTCAACTACATGGTTCTAATATCACCATCTTCATATCTCAAAACAATCATAAGGAATCAAACTTCTCATAGTATTCGATGCACTTTATATGAAAGTTTTTATTATATCCCTCTTGGATGCCTATCATATTTGTACTAATATTATAACCAAAGCAAATTACCATGCTGTTTAAGACTCTCAAAATAATATAAGTGAAGCTTGAGAGTTCATCAATTTCTTCAAAATAAAACCACCGATGTGTTCTAAAAGGATATAAGTGAAGCACTAGAGCAAATGACAAACTACTCCGAAACATATAAGTGAAGACAAATGAGTAGTCAAATAATTATGCAACTGTGTGAAGACTCTCTAACATTTAAGAATTTCAGATCTTGGGATTTTATTCAAATAGCAAGCAAAACAAAATAAAACAAAATGACGCTCCGAGCAAAACACATATCATGTGGTGAATAAAAATATAGCTCCAAGTAAAGTTACCGACAAACGAAGACGAAAGAGGGGATGCCTTTCGGGGCATCCCCAGATTAGGATCTTGGTTGTCCTTGAATATTATCTTGGGGTGCCTTGGTCATCCCCAATCTTAGGATCTTGCCACTCCTTATTCCATAGTCCATTGAATCTTTACCCAAAATTTGAAAACTTCACAACACAAAACTTAACAGAAAACTCGTAAGCTTCGTTAGTATAAGAAAATAAAGCACCACTTAGGTACTACTATGAACTCATTCTAAATTCATATTGGTGCAATTCCACTGTATTCCAACTTCTCTATGGTTCATACCCTCCAATACTACTCATAGATTCATCAAAATAAGCAAACAACACATAGAAAACAGAATCTATCAGAAACAGAACAGTCTGTAGTAATCTGTAACTATAGAATATTTATGTAACTCCAAAAGTCCTACCAAATTAGGAAAACCTGTGAAATTTGTGTACCAATCCATAGCAAAAAGAATCGGATCAAAAACACATTTTTTTTGAATTATCAACACTAATTTACTGGGTGCAAAAGTTTCTGATTTTCAGCAGGATCAACACAACTATCACCATAAGCTATCCTAAAGGTCTTACTTCGCACTTTATTGAAACAAAAGATATAAAACATGATTACTACAGTAGATTAATTATGATGACACACAAAAACAGTAGGCTTAAATGTTGGGTTGTCTCCCAACAAGCGCTTTTCTTTATTGCCTTTTTAGCTAGGCATGATGATGACAATGATGCTCACATGAAAGCTAAGATTTGAAACATAAAGAGAGCATCATGAAGAATATAACTAGCACCTTTAATCCTAACCCACTTCCTATGCATAGGGATTTTGTGAGCAAACAACTTATGGCAAGAATCAACTAGCATAGCAAAGCAAAACAAGCATAGCTTCAAGAGTTTCAACACATAGAGAGGAAACTTGATATTATTGCAATTCCTACGAGCATATGTTCCGCCCTCATAATAATTTTCAGTAGCATCATGAATGAATTCAACAATATGACTATCACATAAAGAATAATTTTCATGATCTACAAGCATATAAATTTTATTACTCTCCACTTAAGCAAAATTCTTCTCATGAATAGTAGTGGAAGCAAACTCAACAAAATAACTAAAATTGTGAGGCATAATCCAATTGAAAATTAAAATCAAGATGACAAGTTTCATGGTTATCATTGTTCTTTATAGCATACATGTCATCACAATAATCATCATAGGTAGCAACTTTGTTCTCATAATCAATTGGAACCTCTTCAAAAATAGTGGATTCATGGCTAAATAAAGTTATGACCTCTCCATATCCAGTTTCATAATTATCACAATAAGATTCAACACCCTCCAAAATAGTGGGATCATTACTTCCTAAAGTTGACACTCTTCCAAACCCACTTTCATCAATATAATCATCATAAATAGGAGGCATGCTTTCATCATAATAAATATTCTCATCAAAACTTGGGGGACTAAACATATCATCTTTATCAAATATAGCATCCCCAAGCTTGTGGCTTTGCATATCATTAGCATCATGGGTATTTAAAGAATTCATACTAACAACATTGCAATCATGCTCATCATTCACATATTTTATGCCAAGCATTCTATGTAATTCTTCTTCTAGTACTTGAGCACAATTTTCATTCCCATCATTTTCACGAAAGATATTAAAAAGATGAAGCATATTAGGCAACCTTAATTCCATTTTTTTGTAGTTTTCTTTTATAGACTAAACTAGTGATAAAATAAGAAACTAAAAGATTCGATTGCAATATCTAAAGATATACCTTCAAGCACTCACCTCCCCGGCAACGGCGCCAGAAATTGCTTGATGTCGACTACACAATCTTCTTCTTGTAGACGTTGTTGGGCCTCCAAGTGCAGAGGTTTGTAGGACAACAGCAAATTTCCCTCAAGTGGATGACCTAAGGTTTATAAATCCGTGGGAGGCATAGGTTGAAGATGGTCTCTCTCAAGCAAACCTGCAACCAAATAACAAAGAGTTTCTTGTATCCCCAACACACCCAATACAATGGTAAATTGTATAGGTGCACTACACTACAAGAATACCCTTTATAAAGCAACGCATATTCTACGACACTTTAGCTATACATTGTAGAATTCACAATAGGTACGCATATTAAAGGTTGCAGATATGCGTTGTAGATTTGCATCCATTGACCCTGTCGTGGGACATATGCAACAAAAAAACAGGAAAGGAGAGAGGGATGCGCGAAACAGATCCCCCGATGCCCATCCTCTCTCCCAAATCGCAGCCACCAACCTCCTCGTCACCCTCCTCCCAGCTCGCCGCCGGCCCTCCCCTGCCTTCCCCTACCCTCCTCCCAACTGGCAGCTCTGGAGGCTACTGGATCCGCCGCATCACCCCACCCACCCACTTATCCATGTCACATCCCACCTCTCTCTCTTGATGCAGCTCCTCGTTGTGCCACCTGCGGTGGCTGATTCAGGCAACGTCCAGTGAATCCCGCCATCGGGAAGCATAGCCCGACATCCCCTCACACTGTGGTGCCCTCCCATGCGGCTAGATCCGACGGTAGCAGCAACCAAAGCCCACTCGTGACCTTCCCCCGATGGCTAGGGTTTCGGGCGTCGGTTCCGGCGCCGGTGGCCATGTCGTCCTCTCGTCCGGTGAGTGAATCCCCTCCCTGGCTTCGTCCTCTCTCTCTTCCCCTTAATCTAACCTCTGTTCTTTTCTTCTCCTGTAGACGTGTAGGTATGCACCCTCGATTCTATTGCAGCTAATCCCTGTCAAAAAAGTTTGGCCCTTGTGCAATTCATTGACGAACACTGATAGGCCTACATACTGCCTTCCGATCTCTGTTGATTTCCATTTATGCATTGATTGCTATTCTATTAAATTAGTAATTATTAGATATCAATGGAGCATCAAAATTTGAAAAATTCTTATACGATGCTAAGTTCTAACTCATCCATCCTTGATAGATGAGTCATTAATCCTTTCTATTTTTTATGTAGAGAAGCACTACTTCATATATGCAGACCCCATATTAAATAGTCTATTACAAGAGTTACAATATTTAAGGACGGATCCAGTCTTAATAGGTCTCTGTATTGCAGTTTTGATGAGTTACTAATCAAAGTTTTTGTTGCAATTTCACACTTTTCAGGAGTCTGATGGTCAGGTTATTTAGGTGGAGGTAGTAGCTTGCTGATGGTGGCTTTCATGTCCAGCTCAAATACTAGAGGACGTGGACCTGTTGGGGAAAGCACATACACCTTTGTGTTTAGTGAGGAGGTGAATTAATAATCCACCATGTTTCTTCTATGATGTTGCTTTGATGCTGTTGATACGATTCAGAACACTTATAAATAAGATAGTACACATTTTGTTGTCATTTGGTCATGTGATTGTCCTCTCATACACTGGCGGAGGGTAGTGGAGGCGAAACTTGGCCACGACCCCCCCTTCCAAAATTACAAAAATAATTTTATACTAGGTATATTCACTACTTTAGCACAACCCAGGAGATAATGCCTAGTAGCAGTCTAGGAACACCGTCCATCCCTGATTCTCCACGGCTCCGATAGACTACTACTGCAGGGCTAGAGCACTACCAGGACACAGCTATTGTGAACCATTGGTCACTCTTCGTCCGCTGACATGATTTGAGCGACCGACCATTGCGAACTCGTCCATTTGTCTGATGACATCCTTGGCTCCTCCTCTTTATTGACTTGTGTATCCTCTTCTTACCGGTTGGAGGCTTGGAGTTGCACGCCGCTGACGCCGGCAAGCCACCATGCCGGACGGTGGACGCACCAGCACTAGTGCGCACTGGACCTTAATCCTCTTGCTGGGTTGCGGTTCCTTGTTGATTGAAACCAAACGCCTTGGACACTACTGGTTGGTGCTTCGTGCTTGCCTTGCTAATTTCTTGGTTAGTTTACTACAGAAAGTGTATGTCCTATTTTTTGATTGGAATGGAGAGAGTAACTGAGAAGCGAGGTGTGATAATAATTTATTCATATAGCTATCCACTGCATCGGTTAAATGCTGGAAAGTTTGATGAATTATAAATTCCTGATTTAGATATATAGCATCAATGGAAACGACATATTATTTAGTCATATAATTATGAGATCCCTACAAATTATAGCTTACACATGTTCTATGTGAGTAGCTTTTTCATGCATATTGTGTGTTTTAGATGGATTTGGCCCCCTCTTGTGTTTTGGTCATGCTCCGCCACTGCTCTCATAGCATGCAGTTATTATATATGCACTTGGGTCAAGTCAATGCAAAGGATTCATCTATACCAGGTACTTATCTACTAATCTAAAAAAGGTACTTATCTACTACCGTTGTACATCATAGTGATCATAAAACTGAATCCCAATACCCCACTTAGATGCAACCTACACCTGAGCTTTATGCATGTTCATGTACAAACATTCATATACTAAAGCTTGCAGCAAGCACACACACATATACACCCAAAGAGGCTCACTGTTAATCATCATATTCCTCATTCGTTAACTAAAAACTCACTGTTTGTTTGTGCGCAGGTTTCCGAAGAAAGAAATACTCAATGCCATTTGGGTGTTTTCAATGTGCCAGTCTCTACATTCATAGTACATCATTGAGTTTTACCTTCAACTAAGACTATTTCCGTTGAGTTGATTATTTATTTATTCCTTTATTGGTTAGATTAGCTCTAAGCAGTTTTCAGCCTCCAATTCTGCTCTTATTCAACTATTTATGTATTGTTGTCTCGCCAATGGTGTACCTGTTGTTGTGTGTAATTTAATGTGACGCGCCGCACTCATCCGTTCTAGCACTACCGAGATGGAGGCGACATCATGGACGGCTGGTGTAGCGAGTAGATTTGTCCAAGATACAGCAGTGTTCGTAGTCATGGTTCTCGTAACTGTCTGCTATCTCCAAATGTTAACTGTTTGTGAAGACGGAAATGCAAGTAATGTTCTTCTTAGATGCTCTTGTCCTTTTGATTTGTACATTGCTAAACTGACCACTGAGCTCATACCACTTCGATTCATAAATTGCTGAATTACCCACATGAACTCTTGCAGTCATGGTTCATAAATTGCTGAATTTCCCATTATGTCGCTTGCACTGTTCCTTACAAGAAGTGTCTATTGTGCTTTTAAGCCGTCAACTAAGTAGGTACTATGTTATTAGTGGCTGGCTTTTAGGCCACAACCACATCTATTTATTCTTCTCGGAGTCTGTTTATGTTTGTTTTTTGACCTGAAGTAGTATATTGAGTTGTAAGGGAATACTTTCAGGTCGCAACTTTTCTTTGTAATAGTTGTAATCTAGGTGGTCAACCAATGTTTCGAAAGTAATGACCCATTGTAAGAAGTAATGTTTCTTATTTGCTGGGAAACCCATCACTATTTGCGTCTTGTCAATGCATTGTGTATTAATAGTTCATTTTGTTATTTTGTTTGTAGATTCAAAAGATATATGGACGATTATATGGGTGCGTGGCAAGTATACTGCAAGGATGATGATGATGTTCCGGTTCATGATGATGACGATGATGGCTGTTTTCAGTTTTAGTTTAGTTGTAGGCATGCTTTTCCTGTTGGATGATGTTCCTTGGTTAAATTTTAGTTAAGTTGTAGGGATGTTGATGGATAATTTCAGTTTAAGTTTTACTGTTAAGAGAATATTCAGATTATGCATCGCATTTGGATGTTATTCCTCCTGTAATATCAACTATTGTAATCCCACATTTTTTCAATATATGATTTCTTCCTCTCATGCGTATATTTTTTCTTCCGACTTGATGTACATACTTATCACCATTATGTGGAGTATTAATTTAATTGCTGGCAATATATAAAAATATTATTCACATTTTATATGTACAACACTTGAAGGGTTGCAATCCTGTAGATAAATTTGAATTCATGTACATTAACCTCCAACGCATAGGAGTGTTGTAAAAGTTGGTTTTATGTGTTGTACTCTTGCAACGGTTCCTTTTACCAATGGAAGTATAACCGTTGCATTATGCGCTAGCAACACTGGATAAGGCTACGCATCCCAAACCGTTGGTAAAGACCCTAACAACGCATATATGGACTTTAGATACGGAAAAGTGTGTTGCAATATGTAGGGTCCTGTTGTAGTGCTAGTTCAACGAAGAGATGGTGATACAAGTGCAATATGGATGGTAGATATAGGTATTTGTAATCTGAAAATATAAAAACAGCAAGGTAGCAAGCGATAAAAGTGGGTGTAAACGGTATTGCAATGCTACGAAACAAGGCCTAGGGTTCATACTTTCACTAGTGCAAGTTCTCTCAACAATAAAAACATATTTGGATCATATAACTATCCCTCAACATGCAACAAAGAGTCACTCCAAAGTCACTAATAGCAGAGAACAAACGAAGACATTATTGTAGGGTACGAAACCACCTCAAAGTTATCCTTTCTGATCGATCTATTCAAGAGTCCGTAGTAAAATAACACAAAGCTATTCTTTCCGTTCGATCTATCATAGAGTTCGTACTAGAATAACACCTTAAGACACAAATCAACCAAAACCCTAATGTCACCTAGATACTCCAATGTCACCTCAAGTATCTGTGGGCATGATTATACGATATTCATCACACAATCTCAGATTCATCTATTCAACCAACATAAAGTACTTCAAAGAGTGCCCCAAAGTTTCTACCGAAGAGTCAAGGCGAAAACGTGTGCCAACCCCTATGCATAAGTTCACAAGGTCACTGAACCCGCAAGTTGATCACCAAAACATACATCAAGTAGATCACGTGAATATCCCATTCTCACCACAGATAAGCACATGCAAGACATACATAAAGTGTTCTCAAATCCTTAAAGATTCAATCCGATAAGATAACTTCAAAGGGAAAACTCAATCCATTACAAGACAGTAGAGGGGGAGAAATATCATAAGATCCAACTATAATAGCAAAGCTCATGATACATCAAGATCGTGCCAAATCAAGAACACAAGAGAGAGATCAAACGCATAGCTACTAGTACATACCCTCAGCCCCGAGGGTGAACTACTCCCTCCTCGTCATGGAGAGCGCCGGGATGATGAAGATGGCCACCGGAGAGGGATCCCCCTCCGGCAGGGTGCCGGAATAGGGTCCCGATTGGTTTTTGGTGGCTACAGAGGCTTGCGGTGGCGGAACTCCTGATCTATTGTGCTCCTGGATGTTTTCTGGATATATGGGTATATATAGGAGGAAGAAGTAGGTCGGTGGAGCTACGAGGGGCCCATGAGGGCGGGAGGTGCGCCGAGGGGGCAGGCGCTCCTCCCTGCCGCGTGGCCTCCTCATTTCTTTCTTGACGTCCACTCCAAGTCCTCTGGATTATGTTTGTTCCAAAAATAACTCTCCCGAAGGTTTCATTCCGTTTGGATTCTGTTTGATATTCCTTTTCTGCGAAACACTGAAATAGGAAAAAAACAGCAATTTGCACTGGGCCTCCGGTTAATAGGTTAGTCCCAAAAATAATATAAAAGTGTATAATAAAGCCCATTAAACATCCAAAACAGATAATATAATAGCATGGAACAATCAAAAATTATAGATATGTTGGAAACATATCAGTTAGCCACCATACAATGCTTAGCCGCTTACTGCAACCTCATCACTTATCCTTTCCCTACGCATTAAGCTTTACTAGTCTTGATACCCATGGTAATGGGATTGCTGAGTCCTCGTGGCTCACAGATTACTACAACAACAGTTGCAGGTACAGGTAATGTGATGATCCGACGCGAGTGCGATGCTTGCTTGTTTGGAGTTCTTCTTCTGCTTCTTCTTCGATCAAGGGATAGGTTCCGGGTCGGGAGCCTGGGCTAGCAGGGTGGATGTCATTCTTCGTTTTTGTTTGATTTCATTCGTAGTCGAATCCTGCTCTTCTGTGTGATGATTGCTATGTACTGATGTACTGTTGTATTCATGTTGTAGGTTGTGGCGAGTGTAAGCCTTTATCTTTTATTCTCATCTATTCAGTACATGGTATGTTGTAATGATATCCACCTTGCGATGCGCTCGAAATGCGATTGTGCACCAATCATGAATTCATCATGTGATTGGGATAGAATCACATCTTGGGCGCTACAGTTACCTCATCTTGAGTTTCCAAATTGGTCCTTCTCTATAGAGAAAAATGGGAAAATTTGCTATATTATAACCATCATGGAGGTAGAATGTATGGGACAAAGCAAAGTAATTTCCATGAATAAAATTACTTGCACATAAATCCTGGACAAACACCTACAACTGGAATTTTCCTTCATCATTAGTATAATATTTCCATGATGGGAACATACACATATAGGATTTAAGAACATCAAATGCGATAGATGCTAAACTACGAATGGCTGGTTGTGTTTCGTCCACAGGAATAGGTGTACTAACTGGTGGAGTTGGGGTTCGTCGTGGTAGTACTGGCACTTTGGGCACTAGAGCTACCTTACTAACTACTATTGTTTGGGAGCTCTATGGTCGAGATGGTGTTGGGTCAACAGGAAATGGGTTACTATCTGCTAGGGTTGGGGTTAGATTTGCTGAAGCTGGTTCTTCATCCATCACAGTAGGGGTACAATCTGAGAGTGTCTGGTTATGTGTGGTAGGGCTGGTTCTCATGCATGTACAACTAGGGTGCTATCTCTGCCAAGAGGTAGCACTGTTTTATTTGAAGACCGTGTTTTTACTCCGCTAGATGTTGATGATGTCTACTACGCAACCTTCTTCTTGTAGACTCGTGTTGGGCCTCCAAGCGCAGAGTTTTGTAGGACAGTAGCAAATTTCCTTCAAGTGGATGACCTAAGGTTTATCAATCCATGGGAGGCGTAGGATGAAGATGGCCTATCTCAAACAACCCTAAAACTAAATAAGAAAGAGTCTCTTGTGTCCACAACACACCCAATACAATGGTACATTGTATAGTTGCACTAGTTCGGCGAAGAGATGATAGTACAAGTGCAATATGGATCCTAGATATACTCCCTCCATTCCAAAATAGATGACCCAAATTTGTACTAACTTTGTACTAAAGTTAGTACAAAGTTGGGTCATCTATTTTGGAACGGAGGGAGTAGGTTTTTGTAATCTGAAAATATAAAAACAACAAGGTAGCAAGTAATAAAAGTGAGTGAAAACGGTATTGCAATGCTTTGAAACAAGGCCTAGGGTTCATACTTTCACTAGTGCAAGTTCTCTCAACAATGATAACATAATTGGATCATATAACTATCCCTCAACGTGCAACAAAGAGCCACTCCAAAGTCACTAATAGCGAAGAACAAACAAAGAGATTATTGTAGGGTAAACCACCTCAAAGTTATTCTTTCTGATCGATCTATTGGGCTATTCCTATAACTGTCACAAACAGCCCTAGAGTTCGTACTAAAATAACACCTTAAGACACACATCAACCAAAACCCTAATGTCACCAAGATACTCCAGTGTCACCACAAGTATCCGCGGCTTTGATTATATGATATGCATCACACAATCTCAGATTCTTCTATTCAAACCAACACAAAGAACTTCAAAGAGTGCCCCAAAGTTTCTACCAGAGAATCAAGATGAAAACGTGTGCCAACCCCTATGCATAAGTTCACAAGGTCTCAGAACCCGCAAGTTGATCAGCAAAACATACATCAAGTGGACCACGTGAATATCCCATTGTCACCACAGATAAGCACATGCAAGACATACATCAAGTGTTCTCAAATCCTTGAAGACACAGCCCGACAAGATAACTTCAAGGGAAAACTCAATCCATTACAAGAAGAAAGAGGGGAGAAACATCATAAGATCCAACTACAGTAGCAAAGCTTGTGGTACATCAAGATTGTGCCAAATCAAGAACACGAGAAAGAGAGAGAGAGATCAAAGACATAGCTACTAGTACATACCCTTAGCCCCGAGGGTGAACTACTCCCTCCTCATCATGGAGAGCGCCGGGATGATGAAGATGGCCACCGGTAATGATTCCCCCCTCCGACAGGGTGCCGAAATAGGGTCCTGATTAGTTTTTGGTGGCCACGGGGGCTTGCGGCAGTGGAACTCCCGGTCTAGGTTATGTTCTAGAGGTTTGGGGATATATAATAGGTGTTGGTGTCGGGAACAAGTCACGGGGGGTCCCCGAGGCAGCCACAAGGTAGGGGGGACGCCCAGGGGGTAGGGCGTGCCCTCCACCCTTGTGGTGGCCTCGGGACTCTTCTAGTCCATCTCCGATGCTCTGTGGGATTCTTCTGGTCCAAAAATAATCTCCGCAAATTTTTAGGTCAATTGGACTCCGTTTGATATTCCTTTTCTGCTATACTCAAAAACATGGAAAAAACAAAAACTAGCACCGGGCTCTAGGTTCATAGGTTAGTCCCAAAAATCATATGAAATAGCATGTAAATGCATATAAAACATCCAAGATAGATAATATAATAGCATGGAACAATAAAAAATTATAGATACATTGGAGACGTATCAAGCATCCCCAAGCTTAATTCCTGCTCGTCCTCGACTACATAAATGATAAAAAAATCAATGTGGAATGCTACCTAGCATATTTATCAATGTAATCTTCTCTATTGTGGCAATAATATTCAGATCCATAAGATTCAAAACAGAAGTTTAATATTGACATAAAAATGATAATACTTCAAGCATACTAACAAGGCAATTATGTCTTCTCAAAATAACATGGCCAAAGAAAGCTTATCCCTACAAAATCATATAGTCTGGCCATGCTCCATCTTCATCACAGGAAATATTCAAATCATTCACAACCCCGGTTTCAGCCAAGCAATTGTTTCATACTTTAGTATTCTCAAACTTTTTCAACTTTCACGCAATACATGAGCATGAGCCATGGACATAGCACTATAGGTGGATAGAATATGGTGGTTGTGGAGAAGACAAAAAGAAGGAGATAGTTTCATATCAACTAGGCGTATCAACGGGCTATGGAGATGCCCATCAATAGATATGAATGTGAGTGAGTAGGGATTGCCATGCAACGGATGCACTAGAGATATAAGTTTATGAAAGCTCAAAAAGAAACTAAGTGGGTGTGCATCCAACTTGCTTGCTGATGAAGACCTAGGGCATTTGAGGAAGCCCATCGTTGGAATATACAAGCCAAGTTCTATAATGAAAAATTCCCACTAGTATATGAAAGTGACAAAATAAGAGATTCTCTATCACGAAGATCATGGTGCTACTTTGAAACACAAGTGTGGAAAAAGGATAGTAGCATGGCCCCTTCTCTCTTTTGTCTCATTTTTTTGCCTTCTCTTTTTTTCCTCCTTTTTTCGTCCGGAGTCTCATCCCGAATTGTGGGGAAATCATAGTCTCCATCATCCTTTCCTCACTGGAACAATGCTCTAATAATGAAGATCATCACACTTTTATTTACTTACAACTCAAGAATTACAACTCGATTCTTAGAACAAAATATGACTCTATATGAATGCCTCCGGCGGTGTACCGGGATGTGGAATGAATCAAGAGTGACATGTATGAAAGAATTATGAAAGGTGGCTTTGCCACAAATACGATGTCAACTACATGATCATGTAAGGAGCAATATGACAATGATGATGCATGTCATAATAAACGTAACGGTGGAAAGTTGCATGGCAATATATCTCGGAATGGCTATGGAAATGCCATAATAGGTAGGTATGGTGGATGTTTTGAGGAAGGTATATGGTGGGTGTATGGTATCGGTGAAAGTTGCGCGGTACTAGAGAGGCTAGCAATGGTGGAAGAGTGAGAGTGCGTATAATCCATGGACACAACATTAGTCATAAAGAACTCACGTACTTATTGCAAAAATCTATTAGTCATCGAAACCAAGCACTACACGCATGCCCCTAGGGGAAGGGTTGGTAGGAGTTATCCATCGCGCGATCTCGGCCTCCATAGAAAGGATGACAATCAAAAAATACCTCATGCTCCAACTTTGTTACATAACGGTTCACAAACCTCAAGACAAGTATTTCTCAAATTCAAAATTACTCCACTAGCATGACTCTAAAATCATCATCTTCATATCTCAAAACAATCATAAGGAATCAAACTTCTCATAGTATTCATTGCACTTTATATGAAAGTTTTTATTATATCTCCGTTGAATGCCCATCATATTAGGACTAAATTCATAACCTAAGCAAATTACCATGTTGTTTAAGACTCTCAAAATAATATAAGTGAAGCATATGAGATTTCAATAATTTCTTCAAAATAAAACCACCATCGTGCTCTAAAAAGATATAAGTGAAGCACTAGAGCAAATGACAAACTACTCTGAAAGATATAAGTGAAGATCAATGAGTAGCCGAACAATTGTGCAACTATGTGAAGACTCTCTAACATTTAAGAATTTCAGATCTTGGGATATTATTCAAACAGCAAGCAAAATAAAATAAAATAAAATGACACTCCAAGCAAAACACATATCATGTGGTGAATAAAAATATAGCTCCAAGTAAAGTTACTGATGAACGAAGACGAAAGAGGGGATGCCATCTACGGAATCCCCAATCTTAGATGCTTGGTTGTCCTTGAATATTAGCTTGGGGTGCCTTAGGCATCCCCAAGCTTATTCTCTTGCCACTCCTTCTTCCATAGTCCATGAATCTTTACACAAAACTTGAAAACTTCACAACACAAAACTCAATAGAAAACTCATAAGCTCCGTTAGTATAAGAAAATAAATCACCACTTAGGTACTGTTGTGAACTCATTATAAATTCATATTGGTGTTTTATCTACTGTACTACAACTTCTCCATGGTTCATACCCTCCGATACTACTAATAGATTCATCAAAATAAGCAAACAACACATAGAAACAGAATTTGTAAAGACAGAACACTCTGTTGTAATCTGGAAACTTTCCATACTTAAGTTTCTGTTTTTGCACAGAATCAAGTCAACTATCAGCCACACTATCCCAAAGGCTTTACTTGGCACTTTATTGAAACAAAAGCTATGAAACATGATTAATAGAGTAGCTTAATCATGTGAATGCAAAAATCAGTAGGGGTAAATATTGGGTTGTGTAACATCCCAAAATTCTAAATTTTGGAATGTTATATTATATAGATAGTTATGATTGATTGTTTGATTGATGGTGTGAAGTTGAGTGAAATTTGAAACTTTTGAAAGTTAAATGAGAGGGAATAAAAGTACTTTCCCAAACTTTCATCTTGCTTTTATGATCTCCGTGAATTCAAATTCTTTTCAAATACAAAACCCTAGAGAGAAGATGACATGACTTCTTCCATTTTAAAATGAAAACGGTTTTTGAAAAGATCTGAATTTCATTTGGAAATATTTTTAAATTCAAAAACTTTATGCAACACAATGATTTTCATGAGAGAAGATAAAACGACTTCTTAAAAACATATGAAATAAGAGTAGGGAGTTTAAAAGAAATCCTATTTAAAGTTCCTTTGAAAATTATTTTCAATTTGGACTTATTTGGGTTTTATTCATATTATTTTTCTCCAAAAATAAAATATATGGAAATTAGGGTAAAATGGTTCCCTACAATAGAAAATTGGAGAGAAATAAATTTGAAATCATTTTGGTATTTTTTAAATGATTTTTAGTGGATTTATTTAGAGCAGTAGCACTCTTTGCTTTATTTAAATTTCTGAGGATTTTATTTGATGTTAGAAAAATGTTCATGATGTAGGAAATCTTTTTCTGAAAATTCTGATATAAAATATGCCTAGGTTCTATTTTATTTTTTCCGCTTTTATTTTAATTTCCTTGTCTTAAAAAAAACTTTCCCTCCCGCCGACTTGGCCGGCCCAAGGCCCAGCTGTAGCCACGGCCCAGCGCTCGTCGCCTCCTTCCTCCGTCCGAGCTGGAGTCCCGGCCAACCACGGCCGCCGCCGCCGTCCCTGACACGGACTTCTCGGCCGCCTCTCTTGCCCCCTCCTCCACGCACCCCACACCCACCTCTCTCCTATCAAGGGCACCGCCCGAGATCCCTCTCCTCTCCCCTCGACTTCGCCGCCGCCTCGCATCTCGCCGCAACCGCCGCTGCCGGCGAGATCCGCGTCCGCCGCCGCGCCGCTCGACTCGCCACCGCACTTCGCTGCGCCCCGCCTGCATGCCGCTGCCGCCCACGCCTGGGTCCGCCACCGTGCAGCGCCACTGCCGACGCCGCCAATGCCCCCCTCACCAGCCATCCGCCACCATTCGCCGGACAAGCTCTAGCTGCCGGTTTTCGTCGAAAAGCCGAACCGGTAATAAACCACTCTAGTTTGTTTTCAAAAAACCCTAGAACATTTTTTCTTATAAAACCGGTTTTGTTAGGGTTTACTTATTTAGAGAACACTCGTCAGATTAGATCCAGAGCGATCAGTTTTTCGTTCGTTAGTGTTCGTTAGCGAACGTTCGTTCAATAGCCTTTTCGTTTTATTTTATTTGCCAGGGACCCGTCTATAATTAAAGTTTTTACAGGTTAGTCCCTAATTTTAAAACGGTCACTACTTCTTGCTCGTTAGTTGGAATTAGACGAAACCAATGCCTACTTCTTCATTATGATCCCCTCTATCCAGTAAAACAACTTAAACATATTTTTTGAAAGTTTTAAAATTTGATTTCAAACAGTTTTGTATTTAAACTTTGTTTGATCGTAACTTGAGTTTTATAACTCCGATTTAGTTGATTCTATTTGCAAATCGAAGCTCTTGACCTAAACTTTCTGATAAGGCCAAATTCACTTAATTTTGGTACTATTAGAAATTGTTTTCTATTGCAAGAGTTAATTGCTTGTTTACAAAGCTTTCCGAGATCTTTTCTTCGATTCTTTTGTGTGATTGCTTAAGTGTGGTTACTATTGATTGCTTACGATAGATTGATTGGAGTGTGGCGAGTAGAACTATCAGGAGTATTGAGTGCGAAGCATCTTCATCAACAGTACAGGCAAGTTCACGCTTTGATCATACCTCTTTACTACCCAGGTTTATTGCATTAGATCAATCCTCAAACAATTGCATGGTTAGGATCTGATTAATATGGAAGTAGATGAGGTAGTACCTATTGTCCTGTTTCTTATCATACCTTTGGGAATTACTTCTACGTTGCTTATATTGCTATGCTATGCTTGTAGACGTGGATTGGGTGAGTGAATACATGACAGATGTGAGTATTGTTATTTAATAGTTAACTTAAGGTGGCTACTTTAATACACATCTGGGTGGATTGAGGCACCTGGGGAACCTAGTGTTGCCTGTATTTTTGGAAATCCCGGGGTACCATGTGATTCTCCTATGGACCGCCACCCAGGCTCAAACGGATCATAAGATTATTCATGCTAGAAACTTCTGTGTGCAGCCACAAGCTATTATGGTATCTAGCATAGTTGAGTATGTTGTGTGACCTCTTTCAGTTGTAGGCTAGCAGATGTGGGGGATGTAGGTTGGTACTGTCTACCCAGAGTAAAGAGTTAATTCTTCTGAAAGACTGTGTCTCGGTCATCCGTTTCTCAAACATCATGTAGTGCGAGAAATCCAACGGAGGAGATCGAGTCTTGTGGGGAAAAGTGCGCAAACCTCTGCAGAGTGTATAAACCAATCATGGTTAGCTGTGTCCCCGGTTATGGAAGTTTTGTGTATCTAGTTCTTGGATTATCATGTTGATCTCATCACTCTATAATTAAATTGTTGGGTTGTTAATAATTACTTTTAATTGGGATTGAGAGGGGGATTACCATCTCAATGTTTTTAACAAACTTTTTAGTTAAATAAAATATATTCTTTTGCAGTAGGAAAAAAATTGGCTTTTCGCACAAACATTATAAACTTAGAGCTTTCCACCAGCCAAATATGCATGTAGTGATAGCTATTATTCATCATTATCCTATGGTGTGAATTTGCCAGTACATTCAATGTACTGACCCTTTGTGGCTGCAACGTCTCATGTTGCAGGAATCTTACGACGAGTAAGTGATACGTTAGAGTTACGATTTCTACACTCAACTTTGTCGTTGGTGTTGATGGGAATCCACAACCTTGTTGTCACTTCCGCTATATGGATTGAGGTAATAGTATTTACGTTACTTTATTCATGTGATTTACCTCGGTTATAAATTCTCGAGTATTGTGTGTGTCAGCATACCGATCCTGGGATGACACTTAAGCATAGAGACTTGGCCGTCTGAGGTCGGGTCGCTAGAGGTTGTCTCCCAACAAGTGCTTTTCTTTAATGCCTTTCTAGCTAGGCATGATGATTTTAATGATGCTCACATGAAAGATAAGAATTGAAACACAAAGTGAGCATCATGAAGAATATGACTAGCACATTTAAGTCTAACCCACTTCCTATGCATAGGGATTTTGTGAGCAAACAACTTATGAGAACAAGAATCAACTAGCATAGGAAGGTAAAACAAGCATAACTTCAAGATTTTCAACACATTGAGAGGAAATTTGATATTATTGCAACTCCTACAAGCATATATTCCTCCCTCATAGTAATTTTCAGTAGCATCCTGAATGAATTCAACAATATAACCATCACATAAAGCATTCTTTTCATGAGCCACAAGCATAGAAATTTTATTACACTCCACATAAGCAAATTTATTCTCATTCGGAATAGTGGGAGAAAATTCAACAAAATAACTATCATGTGAGGCATAATCCAATTGAAAATTAAAATCATGACGACAAGTTTCATGATTACCATTATTCTTTATAGCATACATATCATCACAATAATCATCATAGATAGGAGGCATGCTTTCATCATAATAAATTTTCTCATCAAAACTTGGGGGACTAAAAATATCATATTCATCAAACATAGCATCCCCAAGCTTGTAGCCTTGCATATCATTAGCATCAGGGATATTCAAAGAATTCATACTAACAACATTGCAATCATGCTCGTTATACAAAGATTTAGTGCAAAACATTTTAATGCATTCTTCTTCTAACACTTTGGCACAATTTTCCTTTCCATCATTTTCACGAAAGACATTAAAAAGATGAAGCATATGAGGCATCCTCAATTCCATTTTTTGTATTTTTCTTTTATAGACTAAACTAATGATAAAACAAGAAACTAAAAGATTCGATTGCAAGATCTAAAGATATGCCTTCAAGCACTCACCTTCTAGGCAACGACGCCAGAAAAGAGCTTGATGTCTACTACGCAACCTTCTTCTTGTAGATTCGTGTTGGGCCTCCAAGCATAGAGCTTTGTAGGACAGTAGCAATTTTTCCTCAAGTGGATGACCGAAGGTTTATCAATCTGTGGGAGGCGTAGGATGAAGATGTTCTCTCTCAAAGAACCCTGAAACCAAATAACAAAGAGTCTATGGTGTCCCCAACACATCCAATACAATGGTAAATTGTATAGGTGCACTAGTTCGGCGAAGAGATGGTAATACGAGTGCAATATGGATCGTAGATATAGGTTTCTGTAATCTAAAAATATAAAAACAGCAAGGTAGCAAGTAACAAAAGTGAGCGAAAACGGTATTGCAATGCTTTGAAACAAGGCCTAGGGTTCATACTTTCACTAGTGCAAGTTCTCTCAACAATGATAACATAATTGGATCATATAACTATCCCTGAACGTGCAACAAAGAGTCACTCCAAAGTCACAAATAGCGGAGAACAAACGAAGAGATTATTGTAGGGTACGAAACCACCTCAAAGTTATTCTTTCTGATCGATCTATTGGGCTATTCTAATAAGTGTCACAAACAGCCCTAAAGTTCGTACTAAAATAACACATTAAGACACACATCAACCAAAACCCTAATGTCACCTAGATTCTCAAGTGTCCCGACAAGTATCTGCAGGTTTGATTATATGATGTGCATCACACAATCTCAGATTCATCTATTTAAACCAACACAAAGAACTTAAAATAGTGCCACAAAGTTTATACCGGAGAGTCAAGACGAAAATGTGTGCCAACCCCTATGCATAAGTTCACAAGGTCACAAAACCCGCAAGTTTATCACCAAAACATACATCAAGCGGATCATGTGATTATCCCATTGTCACCACAGATAAGCACATGCAAGACATACATCAAGTGTTCTCAAATCCTTAAAGACTCAATCCGATAAGATAACTTCAAAGGGAAAACTCAATCCATTACAAGAAGAGTGGGAGAAACATCATAAGATCCAACTATAGTACCAAAGCTTGCGGTACATCAAGATCGTGCCAAATGAAGAACACGAGAGAGAGAGAGAGAGAGAGAGATCAAACACATAGCTACTAGTACATACCCTCAGCCCCGAGGGTGAACTACTCCCTCCTCGTCATGGAGAGCACCAGGATGATGAAGATGGCCACCGATAATGATGCCCCCCTCCGGCAGGGTGCCGGAACAGGCTCCTAGTTGTTTTTTGGTGGCTACAGGAGCTTGCAGTGGCGGAACACCCGATCTAGGTTATATTCTAGAGGTTTGGGGATATATAAGAGGTGTTGGCCTCGGGAACAAGTCAGGGGGTCGCCGAGCCAGCCTCAAGGTATGGGGGCACGCCTAGGGGGTAGGGCGCGCCCTCCACCCTTATGGTGGCCTCAGGACTCTTCTGGTCCATCTTCGATGCTCCATGGGCTTCTTCTGGTCCAAAAATAATCTCCGTAAATTTTTAGGTCAATTGGACTTCGTTTGATATTCCTTTTCTGCTATTCCAGGAAAAAACAGAAACTGGCACTAGGCTCTAGGTTAATAGGTTAGTCCCAAAAATCATATAAAATACCATATAAATGCATATAAAACATCCAAGATAGATAATACAATAGCATGGAATAATCAAAAATTATAGATACGTTCGAGACGTATCAACTGCCATCACCCGCTCCAATTCAAATGGCTGATAAACAAGAAACATAGTTGAGTGTACAACTATTGTATGAGAGACAGATGCAATAGATAGTGTGGAAAAATGAGGGCAAGAAATAGTTGACATGTATATTATTTAACTAAAAAGGATAGCATGACATAATTTCACATATATGATGTCTATCTAAACTCGATAGTGTCGGGGAAACTGATCCACGGACACCTATGGGGCCGGCGGACCGAGCCCCTTTCGGTTCGGCGGGGGGCGGAGGTCGCACAAAGAGCGGATCGAGGCGAAGCACACGAGAAGTTTACCCAGCTTCGGAGCTCTCCGGAGAGATAACACTCCTACTACTGCTTGTCTGATTCTATTGTGTTCTTGCTCGAGAGAGCTAAGTGTTTTTCTGGTTTCCGAATGAGCTGAACCCCCCCTACGTTGCGCATGGGCCTCCTTTTATATGCTCAAGGGGTCACCGACAGATGGGAACGCAGAGAAGCGTAAAAGCATAAAAAGTGCTGCGGTTGGTACACCTACTTGCACAGTGTATCCTACCTAACCCTGACGGCAGGGGACAAAGGCATTAAACGCCCGTCTGTGTCGCCCAAACAGTGCAGAAAGGGACCGTCAGGGACGCCACCGTTCGTCACGATGGCGATCTTGTCAGCGTCGCATGCCACCGCGCACCGCTGGCTGCACAGCCTCACGCCACGCGCGCCTGGAAAGGCCCCCAGAGCGACACGTTGGCGGATGTGCTGGAGCGTGGGTACAGAGTGGTCACTTGCCGTGGCAAGCGCCTTGCCGTGGTCGTCATCTTGTCGCGCCCGGAAGCTTGTCGCTCACCAGGCCTCGAGACGCCTTGGTTGGTCTTCCCGGCAAGCTCCTCTTGCCGGGGCCTTGTTGCCTTGCCGGGACGCGTGGCGCGTCGCGGCAAGTTCCTTGGGATGCCTTGGTTGGCCTTCCCGGCAAGCTCCTCTTGCCGGGGCCTTGTCTCCTTGGCTTAAATACTTTGTTCTTGAATGGCTCCAAGGGAACCACGGAGGACCTCGGCGGTCGCCCGACAAGCCTTGCCGTGGGGTGCTGCAACTGCCCGTGCACAAGTTCGGGATACTAGGGTACCCTTACTCTAGTACACCGACAGGAGCCCCCGGGCCTGGGCCACACACGATGCCGAGCGCTGTTGGGCCAGGCCCAAAACAGAGCACGGGCACACGTGCCCTGGGCCACGCCGTATCCTGCTCCGTATCCACCGCGCCCTCCCCGAATGGCACGCGTTGAATGCGGCATCGTGGGAGAGATCGTGGGTGGTTTCTTTATTTGGAAGGGCGAAACGTCCGCCCCCTCCCTCTTTATAAGCAGAGGAAACAGGGGCAGTTCGCCCACCTCGCCGTCTGTTGCTCCAACTCCAAAAATCTCCGCTCGCTCCTCCCTTCTTCCCGAAGCCGAAGAAGAGCAGCGCTCCGCCCCCCATTGCCACCGGTGCCACGAACGCCACCGATCTCCCTCGCCACCTCCGCCATGGATCCGAAAGCCGACAAGGGGAAGGGCGTGAAATCGTCCGAGGCGCAGCGGCTCGCGGCGCTGCGGAAGGAGCTGAGGGAGTACTTCTACCTCTTCTGGTCGGCGCGAAGGAGCTGAGGGAGTACTTCTACCTCTTCTGGTCGACGAAGACGCGAGCGCATCCGCGCACGAGGGTACTCCCGGCCACCGCTTCGAGACTGGCTCCGAACGGGTACCCCTTTTTTGCGATGTTCTTCTATTGCGGGCTCTGCCCGCCTTTCTCTGAATTCTTTTGCGACATCATGAACACCTACGGGTTCCGCCTCCTTGATTTCACCCCCAATGCCGTTCTGACCATGGCCATTTTTGCACATCTGTGCGAAAACTTTGTCGGAGTCCACCCAAACGTAGCCCTTTTCCGCCACTTCTTCATGCCTCGGGTTGAGAGAGGAGAGCCTCTTGCCGGCGGGATCGCTTGGATCTCGAGAGTCGGAAAGAAGGAAGCATATCTGGAGGGTGAGCTCCGCAGCAAGTGGGAGGAGTGGAGAGCAGAGTGGTGCTGGATCGTCGAGGAGAACCCACAACCATTCACTGCCGTGCGCCAAGCCCCAATAGTACGCGGCAATGATTGGAGCAATGTGGCCCCGGAAGATGACATGCTGAAGATTGCCGTCACCCGCATCCTTCGCCTCAGGCTTGCCGGGCTCACTGTAGGCGCTGTAGGCGCAGATTTCCTTCGCCGCCGCATCGCCCCCTTGCAGGAGAGGGGGAGACCCGCCTGGGAGTTCAAGAACTCGGCGGATATCATGAGGCTGCGCCCGGGCCTCAACTTCAACTTCACCGTCCTGGAGCTGGATGCGATGCTCCTGGAGTTGTTCAAACGCGATCCTCAGCATCCCTTCATGTTGCCGAGGACCGTTGTTCCTTTGTGCAACAATTCTTCGCTCGACCGGATCCGCGCAATGATGCCGTTGTGCGATTCGCACGGAATCGCCCCAACTTGGCAAGAACCTGCAGATGACGTCGTGCGGGCGTTCTTCAACGACTTGGTGGAAGTGTCGGTCTGCACTGATGAGTAGAAGAGTCTCACCCGCGACACCACTAATGATGAGATGCAGCGCATCGCCACCAGGCTGGAAGAGGTGGTGGCAGTAGTTGCCGCGGGCGAGTTCGGGTTCACCATGGAGGAGGCAGAGGCAGCAGAGGCGGCGAGCCTTGCCGAGCGCGCAGAGTTTGCTGGCGAGGAAGATCTTGCCGGCCCTGAAGCTGAGCCGGGCGAGCCCGGCAAGGAAGAGCGCGAGCCTTCAGACAGCTTGCCGCAGGTGGAGCCCCCGGCCCCGCCAAGAAGGCGTCTCCGCAAGGCTGTGGATGTAGCGGGGCGGCAGACGGGTCCACAGTCGCCGAACCGCGCGACACGCTCTACTGCGGCAAGCACCGTTGCCGCGGGAGCGCCTCACGCCACTGCGGCAACTGGAGCGGGGTGTTCCCGGTCCACCGCTGCTGCTCCTGCCAAACGGGCGAGTGAGCCTACCCCTCCGCCTCGCCGCACCGGAGGCGAGCCGGATTTTGATCTCTCCGCGCTCAGCTCCGACGACGAAGAAGAAGAGTAAGATCCCCTTGCTGTCCTCGCAGTTCTTCAATTCTCGCTATCTTGTTGCTTTCGTCTTGTATCTGGCTTGCTTCGCTCTGAAGCCATTCCTTTTCAGGATGCTGGCCCAGAGAGCGGCGAAGAGAGCCAAGGCCCCGGTGATTGTCATCGAAGATGATCCCACCGTGTCAGCAGGGGGTGTGGCTGAGACCACCTTGACGGACCCGGCAACTACTCCCCAAAGCAGCCCCTAGCACAACCCCCAGCGTAAGTTTATAATTTACTTCCTGCCGTCAGGCGCGCATGGGTGCTCTTTTCTCTACTGATATCTTGACTGTTGATTTGTGTAGGAGCAGAACAGCCCCATCAGGAATGCCCGAAAGCTGCTCCCGAAGTGCCATCTGCTTCGACTACGCCGCCAAGGGAGGAGTCCCCGGCAAGGGAGCGCTCTCCGGCAAGGGAGAACTCTCCGGCAAGGGACAGTTCTCCGGCAAGGGAAGGCACCAGTGATCCTCCGGCGGTTGAAACCGCAACCGCAGATCCTAGCATAGGTAATCTTCTTGCCTGAAAACTTTCCTTGGGTTCTTCTTCTTCTGATTTTTTTCTGGATTTTTGCTTGACTTTTCTCCCTTTTTCGTTCCTCAGATCCATCTGCTGCGAAGCCAATGGAAACCGAGGACGCCGGCGAGGAGAACGCGCGCGGCAACAACGATGACGCCGCCGCCGCTGAAGAAGAGGCCGGTGCTGATGACCCCGCCGGTGAAGAGGCCGCCAAGGCTGCCGCCGCGGAAGCGGGCGAGGAATCCGGCGATCGCACTGACGGCCCCGAGGCCGCAGGAGCGCCAGGCGCTGCACCGACCGCCGATCCCTCCGCCGCTGTGGCAGAGCCAGGCTCCGAAGAGCCGCAGCCCGGCACCTACCTGAAGGCCGGCGATGGCATCTTCATCAAGCTCCCCTGGGCGTCGAGCTCCAGGGCGCCGGTCGAAGGAGAAACCTTCGACGAAGAGGTGCTCGCTTCTGCTGGCCTAGTGCTTGTCGACGCGCCAAGCAGCAGCAGCAACGAGTCTGAGGAGGAGCGGCTGCTGCGGAAGCTGCTGTCTCTTTACCGCGCCCGCCAAGCCAAACTGGCGTCCCGAGAGGCACTTGTCGCGAGGGCGGGAGTCGACATTGAGAAGCGCGCGGAGGAGCTCCGGGGCCTCAGGCAGGAAACTCTCCGGTCCTTGGCGGAGGAGCGGGAGCATCTTCTTGAGGAGCGGAAAGCCTTTCTCCTCGAGAAGGCTGAAGCTGAAGAGAAGCAACGGCAGGAAGAGGAGCTTGCGCGCGAGCAAGCGATAGGCGGGGCGCTCAAGGAAGCAAAGGACGCTGTCGCAGCTGCTGAGGCTGCCAAGAAGGAGCTGGAGACGAAGGTGGCGCAGCGGGAGGCAGATCTCAAGGCTAGCGGCGAGGAGCTTGCCGTGCTTAAGCGCGAGCGCGAGAAGGACGCTGCCGCTCATGGTGAGCTGCAGGGTCTTCTCGCTGAGAGGGGCAAAGAGCTCAGCGCCGCCAAGGATTCAAATGCAGACCTGGAGTTGAAGCTGGCAACGTTGACCCAGACGCTGGACGTCACCAGGGAGCGAGAGGTGACCTTGTCGGAGAAGGTCAAGGCCGACGAGGCACTGCTGGTGAATGCTGCTGCCGCCCACGACGCCTTCAGGGAGACAGTGGAGCATTGGACTGAAGGTCTTGTGGATGCTGCCGCTGCCATCGACGGGGAGTTGGCGCAGCTGGGGATGGAGGATTTTGGTACCCCTCCGACGAGCATCTTCAACCCAGCGCCAAGCTCAGCCTGTTCTTCAAAGGCGTGGCGACGGCCCTCCAGCGACTCCGGGAGAGGATCCCAAAGCACCTGGCCGACGAGTCGTGCAGGATCTGCGCAAGAGCTCTCCAGAAGGTGCTAATGAAGGTGGCCTTCCGCAATCCAGGCCTTAACTTCACCAACGTCCTCAAATCCTTGTCGTCGGATGCTGATCGGGCCGCGCTCAAGGCCCTTGTCGCACCCATTGTGGACAAGGTGAGCGTGATCAAGAGGGTTGAGGGTGACCGCGTAGATTAGGCCGCCCTTCTTTTCTTTTTCCTTGTCGCCGCTGGTCATGTCATGAGAACATTCTGTTAGAGCTGCGACAAGTTATCTTGTAATATAACTCTGTTTTGGGTAGAGATTTGCTATGTTATTTCCTTTACTTGATTCCCTGCTTTGTATGTTTTTACCCTACGCTTTTAGGGAACTTGTCGGCGCAGGCACCCGAGCCGCGAGCGCTGAGTGCGGGACGTCAGCAGCCTGCTGGTGGTGCCGCTTCCGACAAGAAACCTTTTCGTGACTAGTTGCAGCACACTTAAGTTGTTGAGCAGACTCCAAACAAACTAAGGGCGCAACTAGCTACGAGTTAGTTCCTCCGCGCACAGGTTTTCCATACAAAGCACGGTCGTTCGAGGAAGATAACTTAAAAATTAAAACCAATTGCTCAAACTTTGGCAACTTAGATTTTCTGTCGTTTGCTTTCCGGTAAGGCAAAAACTTGCTTGAACGACGTCTGATCCACACCATTATCTTCTCCTCCCCCCCCCCCCCCGGGAAACTTGTGGGCGAGGGAACCTTCCTTTCCTTTTTGAGAAAAAGAAAGAAGAGAAAATAAAGGCATGGAGACTTATAGCTCGTTATTGCTTACCGGGGGTAGGTGCGGTACGCCATCTTCGGTCTCAAGGCGGACAGCGCCAGGCCTAGTTACTCGTTTCACCCGATAAGGGCCTTCCCACTTCGGTGTCAACCTTTTGGAATTCTTGGCGGACTGAATGCGCCGAAGAACAAGGTCGCCTTCCTCGAAGCTTCTGGCTTTAACTTTGCAGCTATGGTAGCGGCGCAAAGCTTGCTGGTATCGAGCAGCTCGTACAGCAGCCTGAAGACGATCCTCCTCAAGGAGCAGCGCGTCATCTTGTCGCAGCTGCTCTTGCTCAAGCTCATTATAAGCGAGCACTCGAGGCGACCCGTATACGAGTTCCGTGGTTAGAACTGCCTCTGCTCCATAGACTAGAGCGAAAGGTGTCTGGCTAGTGGCTCGATTTGGCGTCGTCCTGATCGACCAAAGAACCACCGGCAGCTCCTCGATCCAGTTTCTTCCGCACTTCCGCAGCCTGTCGAAAGTTCTGGTCTTGGTCCCGCGCAGCACTTCAGCATTTGCCCTCTCCGCTTGACCGTTGCTTCTCGCATGAGCAACAGAAGCGAAGCAGACCTTGGCGCCAAGATCTTGGACGTACTGCATGAAGGTGCGGCTCGTGAATTGTGTGCCGTTGTCGGTGATGATCCTGTTAGGGATCCCGAAACGGCAAACAATTGACCTGAAGAACTTGACTGCTGACTGTGCTGTCACCTTCCTCACTGGTTCCACTTCCGGCCACTTTGTGAACTTGTCGATTGCAATGCACAAGTACTCAAGGCCCCCGACAGCTCAGGGAAAGGGGCCGAGGATATCGAGCCCCCAGACCGAAAATGGCCAGGATAAAGGGATCGTCTGGAGAGCTTGAGCTGGCTGGTGTATCTGCTTGGAATGGAACTGGCACGCTTCACACTTGGTTACTTGTGCAGTTGCATCCTGGAGGGCTGTCGGCCAAAATAAACCTTGCCGGAAAGCTTTGCCGGCAAGTGCTCTCGTGCCAATGTCGTGACCACATATGCCTCCATGTATGTCTGCCAACAGCTTTTGTTCGTCTTCCCGGTGAATACACTTCAATTTCACACCGTTGAGTCTTCTTCTGTACAGTGTGTTGTCGACAAACTGGTACATACTTGACTGCCGGGCTACTTTTTCCGCTTCTTCTTGCTCTTCGGGAAGTTCTCCTGTCTGAAGGAAATGGACAATCTGCTGTGCCCATGCTGGAGCTTGCGGCTCGACAACAAGGACTAAAGGCACATCCGCTGCTGCGGGAGCATCCGCTTCTACGGCAAGAACTTGTGGCCCTGCCAGAGCTTGATGTTCCCCGGCAAGCTTGCCGGAGCAAAGCTTGTCGGGAGCGTCTGCTTCAACGGAACAAACCCTGAGGCTTGTCGGAGCAGACTGCTCCTCAGCATCCTTGGTGTTGATCTTGGGGACCTTCTTGGCGGCGGCTTCGGGGAGCTCTGCCGGAAAGTAGTCACCAGAAATCAACTTCCTCTTCTTGCTCTGTCCAGTTGATGGCGTTACGGACGGTTGAGTCAGCTTGAGCACAAAGATCCCTGGTTCCACAGGTAACTTTAGTGCAGCGCACTTTGATAGTCCATCGGCAATGTCGTTCTGAGCTCTTGGAACATGTTCCATCTGCAGGCCATCAAAGTGCTCTTCTAGCTTTCTCACTTCATCAACATATGCTTCCATCAATGTACTCTGATAGTTCTTGTTCACTTGGCGGACGAAAAGCTGTGAGTCACCCCTGACAATGAGCTTCTTGATCCCAAGGTCTGCTGCGATCCTGAGACCGGCAAGCAATCCTTCATACTCTGCAGTATTGTTGGTTGCTTGCTCCTTGGGAAAGTGCATCTGGACTACGTACTTGAGGTGCTCTCTGGTGGGTGCGACAAGCAGCACGCCCGCACCGGCGCCTTGTAGCGAGAAGGCACCATCAAAGTACATCAGCCACTCTTTGCTTGCTTCCTTGACGGGAATGCTCGTTTCTGGAATTTCTTCATCTGGTGTTGGCGTCCACTCTGCTATGAACTCTGCCAATGCTCTGCTTTGGATAGTTGAAGTACTTTCAAACTTGAGGCCAAAGCTTGACAGTTCCAGCGCCCACTCTACAATCCTGCCCGTCGCTTCTGGATTTTGCAGTATCCTCTTCAGCGGAAAGCGAGTGACGACTGTGATCTCATGTGCTTGGAAGTAATGGCGGAGCTTTCTCGAGGCCATGAGGAGGCCAAAAACCAATTTCTGCACACCAGAGTACCTTGACCTAGCCCCCTGGAGAAGGGAACTGACAAAGTAAACTGGGCACCGCACCATTCTCTTCTGCATCTTATCATGCTCCTGCGCAGATCCATCCTTGTCGGGACCAGAGCTTGTCGGCGAAGCCCCCTGCTTGTCGCTGGATGCATCTGTCGTGGTTGCTGGCTCATCATCTGCCTCCCTCTCCGCTACTAACGCAGCACTAACCACTTGATTGGTTGGCGCTATATACAGCAGCAACTTGTGTTGTGGCCTAGGTGCGACAAGTGTTGGAGTGGAGGACAGGTATCTCTTCAAGTCCTGCAGCGCAGCCTCCGCCTCCGGAGTCCATTTCATTGGACCTGCCTTTTTCAATATTTTGAAAAATGGCAGGGCGCGCTCAGCAGACCTAGAGATAAACTTGCTGAGAGCAGCCACGCAACCGGCAAGCCTTCGTACATCCTTGACGCGCTTTGGTGCTTCGATCTGCTCAATGGCCTTGATCTTGTCGGGATTGGCTTCAATTCCCCGCTGAGACACAAAGAACCCGAGAAGCTTGCCGGAGGGTACTCCAAACACACACTTCTCGGGGTTAAGCTTGAGGTTGATCTTGCGCAGATTTCCAAAGGTTTCGTCCAAATCTTGAATCAGAGTTGTTTTGTCCTTGCTCTTGACCACTATGTCATCCATGTAGGCTTCCACATTTCTGTGCATCTGCGGCTCAAAAGCGTGGTGGACTACCCTTGCAAATGTTGAACAAGTATTCTTCAAACCGAAAGGCATCCGTACGAAATAGTATGTGCCACATGGGGTAATGAATGCGGTCTTCTCCTCATCCTCTTCTGCCATGAAGATCTGATGATATCCTGAGTATGCATCAAGAAATGAAAGCAAATCACATCCGACCGTGGAGTCAACAATCTGGTCGATGCGCGGCAAAGGAAATGGGTCTTTGGGACAAGCTTTATTAACATCGGTAAAGTCGATACAAAGCCTCCATTTCCCGTTTGCCTTGCGCACGACTACAGGATTGGCCAACCACGTAGGATGGAGCACCCCTCTGACAAGGCCTGCTGCTTCCAACTTCTTGATTTCTTCTGTGATGAATTCTTGGCGCTCCACTGCCTGTTTCCTGACTTTCTGCTTGACGGGCCACGCATGAGGACAGACGGCAAGGTGGTGCTCAATTACTTTCCTGGGAACACCTGGTATGTCGGATGGTTGCCACGCAAACACGTCGACATTCGCCCGCAGGAAAGCAACGAGCGCGCTTTCCTATTTGGGGTCGAGAGTGGCACTGATGGTGAAGGTACCACCAGTGTTGTCCTCCCTGGCGGACACCTTCTTGGTCTCAGGTGGAGCTGCCATTGCCTTCTTACACTTGTCGGTGGAGCTCGATGGTGCGTCCTCGACGGTAGTGCAGCACTCCGAAGAGGTGCGCTTGCCGGAGTGGGCATCAGAACTCTTGCCGGACTTGGTCTTCTTCTTCCCCCCGGGAGCTTCAGCGGCAAGTGATTTGCGATCTGTTGTGGCTGCTGCTTCCCGGTAGATCTTGTCGGCGCAGATAAGAGCATCCTTCTTGTCGCCAGGGACAGAGATGACACTCATCGGGCCTGGCATCTTCAGTACATTGTATGTGTAGTGAGAGGCTGCCATGAACTTGGCGAGTGCTGGACAGCCAAGTATCCCATTGTAAGGCAATGGAAAGTCAGCAACATCAAAAGTGACCCTCTCAGTCCTGAAGTTCAGCTCGCTGCCAAATGTTCTCGGCAACATGATCTTTCCCTTCGGCTTGCTTCTTCCCGGATTGATTCCTTGAAATGTGCCGGTCTCTTCGAGCTCTCTATCAGGGATCTGGAGTTTCTGGAGCACCGCAGAGGAGATCAGGTTCAAGCCGGCCCCGCCGTCAACTAGCATCTTAGTGACCTTGAGGTTGCGGATAGTTGGTGAAACCAACCTCGGCAAGCACCTGACCGAAGTTATGCGATCAGGGTGATCCTCAATATCAAAGATGGTAGGCGTGCTGGACCATTTCAGAGGCTTGCGTGACTCGATGGGTGGTTCTGCTGCATTGACTTCCCGCACCCACTGCTTGAGCTGGCGGTGTGAAGTATGCACAGAAGCACCGCCGTCAATGCATAGGACCTCTGTGGCTTTCTGGAACTCCTGCTCATCGGTCTCATCTTCATCCATATCTTCATCATCGTCGTCATCCTCATCCTTGTCGCGGCCGCGAGGAGGTCTGTCTCCTTGCCGCTGCTTGGCCTTGCCGCGGCGTCCTCCTCGTCCGAGACGTTTCTTGCTGGCTCCTCCAGCACCTTCCTGGGCTTTCTCCTTGTCGCGCCGCTCGTACTCAGCTTTTTGATGTTCGACAAGCTGCTCGACCTTCTTGCAGCTCTGGAGGTCATGGCCCTTGGTGTGGTGGATCTTGCAGTATTGCTTGTTGGTGCCGTCCTGCTTGTCGGCGACTGCCACATCTGCGGCAACCTCCTTGCCGGAGCTACCAGCTTCGGCTTTCTTGCCGGACTGCTCAACAACTAGCACATCTTTGCCTTTTTTCTTCCTGTTGTTCCGCCACCGGTTCTTCCTTGTCGGGGCAGTGTCCTCACTATCAGATCCCTCTACTCCTGTGTTCTCTCCGGGGAGTTTCCTCCCTTCATCAGCACGTGCACACTTGTCGGCCAGAGCATATAGCTCACTGACATCTATGATCTTGCACATCGCCATCTCCTACCGCATCCTGCGGTTCCGCACGTTCTGATGGAACGTGCTGATTACCGCGGCAGGGTGGACGTCTGGGATGTTATGCTGTACGCGGCTGAATCTTTGAATGAACTTGCGCAGGGGCTCTCCTTCCTTCTGGGCGAGCAGATGAAGATCGCTCTCTTGGCCATGAGGCTTGTGGCCGCCTGTAAAGGCGCCGACAAACTGATGGCACAGATCAGCCCAGGAGGATATGGAGTTGTCCGGCAAGTGCATGAGCCAAGATCTGACATTGGGCTTGAGCACCAGCGGGAAGTAGTTGGCAAGGATCTTGTCGTCCCGTCCTCCGGCAGCATGCACCGGGATGGTGTAGATGTTGAGGAACTCCGATGGATGCGTCTTGCCGTCGTACTTCTCTGGTACATCTGGCTTGAAGTTCTTCGTGCTGGGCCACTGGACTTGCCGCAGCTCACGAGTGAACGCAGGGCAACCTACCGCATATGGCAAGTCGCCAGGTTCACCTGGCGCATGCATGTCAATAGAGGGCCCAGCGCGCTTGTCGGATTGACGTCACACTTCTCTTTGGCGCTCGATGCGAGTACGAGCGTCTTCGTGCTGTCGTTTGTGAAGAACTTGGCGCTGATCGCGACGAGCTCGTGGATCCGATGACGGAGTGGAGTCGCTGTCGAGGTGGATCCGATGAGTCGGCGATCTTGGCCTTCGGGGTGGAGAGTGCATAGTGGTTGCACCCCCACCGGTTTCGTCGCCACTGGCTCGTGCCTGGCAGTCCTGCCGCGGCCGCGATGCACTTGGCTGCAGCGGAGTGTCACCGTTGGCAAAGCCGATGAGGCTCTGAATGGTGGCCCTCCATTGGTCGATCTTGTCTTCCGCTGGAGGGTAATCCAGGAGCAGTTGAGCTCGCGCCAAAGCTTCTGCTGGAGTGGTGGGTGGCAGTGGCGAACGGTGCGAGGAGCGGGATATGCTCGGACTTCTAACTATGTTAGAAGGAGCAGTATCCCGTTAGGCAACCGTGCCTCGCTCGTGCCAGCATGTTGGTGCGCATGCTGGTCTTGAGCACCCCGAGATCCACCAGCTCGATCTTGCCCCAACGAACGTATGGTACTGCGAATACCGTGACGCTGTCGGTCTTGCGCCTCTTGAGATGGGCGCGGAACATGTACGATCGCCGAGGTTTGTGCAGCCTTTTCCTTGGACCTGGCGGCATCGTGAGTTTCCTCGTCGATGTTCGTTCTACCGCCGGCGTCCACTCCACCACCCGTTTGCTCCAGTGGTGGCGGAAGTGACGTGGACGGAGCAGCTGCCGCCGAAGTCTTCTTCTTCGGTGGCATGTCGATAAAGAAAATGGAGATATAGCTCGTGTGCACACCGGATCAAGTTCACACAATCTCGACGCCCCCTACCTGGCGCACCAAAGATGTCGGGGAAACTGATCCACGAACACCTATGGGGCCGGCGGACCGTGGCCCCTTTCGGTTCGGCGTGGGGGCGGAGATCGCACGAAGAGCGGATCGAGGCGAAGCACACGAGCAGTTTACCCAGCTTCGGAGCTCTCCGGAGAGATAACACTCCTACTGCTGCTTGTCTGATTCTATTGTGTTCTTGCTCGAGAGAGCTAAGTGTTTTTCTGGTTTCCGAATGAGCCGAACCCCCTACGTTGCGCATGGGCCTCCTTTTATATGTTGAAGGGGTCACCGACAGGTGGCAACGCAGAGAACGGTAAAAGCGTAAAAAGTGCTGCGGTTGGTACACCTACTTGCACAGTGTATCCTACCTAACCCTGACGGCAGGGGACAAAGGCATTAAACGCCCGTCTGTGTCGCCCAAACCGTGCAGAAAGGGACCGTCAGGGACGCCACCGTTCGCCACGATGGCGATCTTGTCAGCGTCGCATGCCACCGCGCACCGCTGGCTGCACAGCCTCACGCCACGCGCGCCTGGAAAGGCCCCCAGAGCGACACGTTGGCGGATGTGCTGGAGCGTGGATACAGAGTGGTCACTTGCCGCGGCAAGCGCCTTGCCGTGGTCGTCATCTTGTCGTGCCTGGAAGCTTGTCGCTCACCAGGCCTCGAGATGCCTTGGTTGGTCTTCCCGGCAAGCTCCTCTTGCCGGGGCCTTGTTGCCTTGCCGGGACGCGTGGCGCGTCGCGGCAAGTTCCTTGGGATGCCTTGGTTGGCCTTCCTGGCAAGCTCCTCTTGCCGGGGCCTTGTCTCCTTGGCTTAAATACTTTGTTCTTGAATGGCTCCAAGGGAACCACGGAGGACCTTGGCGGTCGCCCGGCAAGCCTTGCCGCGGGGTGCTGCAACTGCCCGTGCACAAGTTCGGGATATTAGGGTACCCCTACTCTAGTACACCGACAGATAGCATAACATGACCTAATTCAAAGATATGATGACTAACTAAACAGGCTGGCATGAGATAATTATATGATGTGTTTAGTAAATAGGTTCACATGACATAATTCACATACATGTTGTCTAATTAATCAGGATCGCATGATTTAATTCACATATGTGATTTATATGCTAAGCAGAGGGTATTCGCATATATGATGTCTGAACTAAGAACATGGTGTATATGATGTCTAAACTATGCAATGCAGGACACCATATGCATGATATGAGAAGTATAACCATGCCACGTTAGAGCATACACCTTGGTGGTGGAATAGGACTGGTCATCTGTCTCTGAATCCATCTCTGAGGAGCTATCGGGGCCCAGCAAGAGATCTGCTTCGACAGGTAGCACTGTCTGCTCTAAAGACCTTGTTTTCACTCTAGATTTTTCCATCACCCACTCAAATGGCTGATTTACAGGAAGAGTAGTTTAATGTACAAACATTGTCGACAAATGGAAATGTAATGAAGAAAAGGGTGGGCAAGATATCATTCAAATATATGATGCCTGGTTAAACAGGATGGCATTGCATATTTCACATATATTATGGCTGGCTAAAAGAGATGAGACTGCATAATTCCCATATATGATATAGAAAATAAACAGGTGGCATTATAGAACATGTCTAAACTAAGAAGAAGACATATATGATGTCGAAAGTAGGCACTGCAAGGCAACATATGCATGATATGACCAACATCATCATGCCAAGTTAGAGCAAACACATTGAGGGGTAAATAGGAGTGGTCAGTTGCCTCTGAATCTGCCTCAGAACAGATATCTTCCTCTAGATTACAATTTGGAGAGGGGAAGTGTTTGCCATTGAACTCACCATGGAGCGATGTCTTCATGACATTGTATTGCCACGCAAGACTCTTCTCTTTTTCTCTACATGTTCAGCATGACTGTGTACAATATCTAACATGCGTATGAAAAAAAATATAGGGAGATTCTGTAAGGAGAGCATGCAAAAATTTAGAGTGATGGTAACAACTAGTGGATGGATCCAAAAATAATGATAGCAGGTTGATGATAGCTTTAATTTAACAAAAAGACAGATGTTGATTGCTTTACTATTTGTTTCTGACCCAAGATGAAAAACATAGGCATACCCTAGGTGAACCAGATAATAGACAGATATACTATTCATTGATGCCTCGATATGTGCCCCACAAGTAATTTTAATACTCAAGTTTAAACATTAATTTGGACCTGACTTGGAGTCTAAGAGGTGAACAGGATGATAAAGTAGCAGGTAATATTAAGCAATGCATAACATAAGAAGAAACAGAAGAGTGTGACCTCTCTTGTGAACTCATGTACTCCTCAGGTTCATCTGTTGAGTCGATGATGGTGATATAGTTACGGTGGGTGCCGGCGGTAGGAAGAAGATCTGAGGCGGCAAAAGACGATCAGGAGTCGTGATGTCTGGTTTGGTGGATGCTTTTGTCGATGGAGCACCTCAGGTGAGGTGGACGACGTCGCGGCAGGAGCAGGACAAACCACACAAAGTTTTCTTGGAAACCTACCTGTAAGTGAAGTAATTCTGTAAGGGTTCCTTTGGCTTGCAGGATTATAAAATGGAAGGATAGCAAAAAACACCGGAATAGGATAGGAATGTACATTGGAAATAGAGCATTTGTAAACACGGGATTTCTATCAACTTGGGTGTTTGGTTCACAGGAATTGGAAGAGTTGAGGAATGCAAAGAAACATGGCCAAATTAAAGTGAAACCATATGAAAGTGTGTACAGTTAGAATGTTATTCTGCTACTAATGCACTTGGTATTGTTTTCATGCATAGGATTTTGGAAAGTAGGTCCAGGTGGATGTTTTGCTCCATTCCTTTCAATAAAATGCATGAATAATTGAATAGTAGAGTGCCATAGTAAAATTTCTATTGCTATATTTTTCCTTCAGTTTTTCCTTTGAACCAAAATAGCCCTAATGGATCAACATGAATGTAGAGTAATAAGTGGTGCGACAAGTGTACAACCTCTTTGCCATAGCCGTGTTGACCTCACCATCATTGGGTTGGTCGCTGAAGAAGTTGAGGCAGAGGTGGCTGTCGGAGGTGTGGAGGAAGATTTGAGGAATCTGTAGATGGCATCTAGGGAACTGCTCTATTGTGATGGATGGTTCCATCTTTTGATCAGCTCCGGTGAGCCGTAAGACATCGAGGCTGCAGCAGTACAAGATAGATATCATTAATCTCAAGCGGGATTCTAACATCATCTCCAATAGATGATGTAAAATACATTACCAAAAAGTGATAGGTGTAAAATTTATATCACCAAAAGACACCTGGCTACAATAGATGAGGTAAAAACTGTTGACTCTGAGCTTAATTGTCAAAACTGAAATTTACTGTGGAATCTGAATGTGACTATCGAAACTAAACGCACTGGTATCAGAGAGTCACTTCACATGTAGTTTAGGCCGCTCGAGCACTAGTAGTAGAGAAACAGTGATCTAAATCAGCAGGCGATCAACGGGGAACACAATAGCAGATAGCAGCCAGAGCAGCAGCGCCTGGAGGAGCAGCACAAACTAGAGCCAGAGCAGCAACTCGTGTAGCTACAGTAGCCCATGTACCAGCATCAGCAGCATGAGCGAGAGCAAGAGCAGAGTAGCAGCACGAGCGAGGGGGAGAGCAGAGCAGCAGCGCGAGCGAGTGAGCGAGAGCCGGAGCAGCAGGAGCAGCGCAAGCGAGCGAGCAAGAGCTGGAGCAGCAGCAACAGCGCAAGCGAGCGAGAGCCGGAGCAGCAGCAGGATTGCGAGCGAGTGAGTGAGAGCCGGAGCAGTAGCAGCAGATCCGGCTGGTATGGGTGCCGCCATTGAAGGGGCCTCGCACTAGGGAAGAGCTGCCGTGGAGATGTCACCTGTGGTGCCGGCTTTGAGGTAGCCATGCCATGGGGCTACGGGATGGAGCACCGTCAGTGCTCGGAGGTCGAGTTAAGGAGAAGGTGTGATGCGCTGAGTGTACAACCTCTTTGGTGGCGCCAAGTAGGCCTCTGCTTCATCTGAGGAGTCAGCGAGGATGTTGCAGTTCCGGTGGAGTAGGTTAAGGCAGCGATGTGGGGATGGGGCAGCCGTGATAGATGAGGAATCATCGTAGCAGCTCCTTAGAGGTGGAGGACGGGGCGGCTGAACTGGTGGGACGACCAGATCAACGACAAATCCTCATCCAGGGAGGTGAATGAGGGAGTCGAGCTATTGCGGTAGATGACATCGTCCGGGAAGAGGCTCCGGCTGGGTATTGGTGAGGTGGCGGACGGAGGAGGGTGGGGTTTCGCGGCTGGAGCAGAGAGGTTATGGAGGTCTGGGATTTCAAATGGTGAAAAGAAGGTGATGGGAGGGGGAACCATGACTTAGGGACACACTTGTCCAAAATGTAGGGTGTGTTACAAAAGTACCTCCACTGATTTGAACTAGCGGCCCTTTCAGCTCAGGGTTAGAAGGGGGATTTCACGTGTCAGGAATTGGCAGCTGGAGGGAGTTTTTGCGCGCGTTGTAATTTTGGGATAGCAAGGGGCGGGTTGTGAAGGCACGAGTTTTGGGAGCACGATATCTGAATTTTCGGGATATAACAAGGCGCAGGTTAAATTTTAGGGACAAGCCTAACGTGTAATATTGTACGTACCAAATCAATTCCCATTTCCCTCAACGAAAAAAACAAAAATAAAATAAAACTATTTGCACCACACAAAGAGAAAGTCTTGTCTCGTTTTACTATACAAATGCTATTCAAAGCTATGACTCCATGTTATGTCCAATTAATTTTTTTCGGTATAATGCATGTAACCTACTCATACCAACATTTAAGTGCATTCCAAATGTCTATACTACCGCTCCAATTCAAACTAAATTTGTATTCGTTTCTCTATTGAATAAGAATCTACAATCATGATTGTTGCCAGCATAAACCATCATTCGTGTATTATCTTAACAACACACCACATGATTACTATAGATATAAATATGAACTATGTGTACTATATGAACTCGAATTAGAATTTTTGAATGCACTTGATGTTGATTCCAAATAATAGTACATTTGATGTACTGACTAGATCTTCATAATCTAAACCATGTTCCATATGTACACCATGTTTATCACACAAAGTATAGTGCCCCACCCCCAACATTATGACAAGTATTTAGCCCTGAGCTACAAAAGCCACACATTATCACAAATTATAATCAATGTTCTATATATTATATGTAGTGTAACATGTTCATAACCACACCATGTGTATCGCCATTATATATATTCATTCATGCATGCGTCGGTTTAAAACACTATGATATCTTCTTGGAATATCCGAACCCACTTTTTTATAATGAATTATGATCTCTGTTCGTATTTTACACCCACACAATCCTCTTCTATTTGTAGCTAGCGCTAACTTTCTATCGTGCATGTGCACGCCCGCCCCCTCTCACCCTCCCTCAACGTCCCCTCCATCACGCACATTCGTTATTTCTCTTTAGGTCGTTCACCCATGGTGTGTGTAGGCCCCCGGCTCCTTCTTTCCGGGGCACACACCAGTCTATAGTTGGGTCTCTGCCCCCTCTCCCCCTCCCCCGCCCCCCACACACACCGATAGTCGAACGTTGTAGGTAGGTATCCATGCCACAGAGACAAACTACACATCTGCCCTCTCACATTCCAGTAGGCCAGCCGCCCTGTATCTTTGACGTGGGCAAAGACAAATTCGATGGTAATCTTTATCAATCGCGCACCCACACACTTCATCCTTGTTTTTGATTATATCGATATCTCTCCCTGATGATCCCTCCACTCTCTTCTCTTGGATCGCTCCCTCTATATATGATATATCCATGACTCTATTTCACACACTTTGCATATGTTACATTTTTTGTTAGACATATCATCGACACATTGCCTCTGTTTCGCACAAACCATCTCTCTCACACCCAGCCACGTACGTATGTACCTGCATGTAAAGAAGAGGTGCACGCATAACACACGTACTCATGTCTCGTTCCTGGCCACACCCACGCGGGTACATGGTAGAGTTCATTTCTGTACGGAAAGGCAGGCCACGTGATAATTTGACGCGTGTAGCGGTTGTTTACTCGAAGGAGGGTCATGTACCATGCGTAGACGGAACAACGTTAGACTTGGAGTTATATTCCTCAATGGCACGTACGGAATATAAAATGATTGTCATCGGAAAAAAAGAATCTACTCCACTATATACAATCGAGCCTACCTGCCGGGGTTTGTCTCTCGTCACACTATCTCACACAAGGCGGCGGTGGCCTCTCTCTCACTGTTGGTCACCGATCTGGCTGCATCTCGTCCGCCGGCGGAAACGGTGGATGTGCATCGCTTCTCTGTTCGACGGCGTTGAGGCAGCACATGCCGATCTGCGGTACCCGCCGTTCTCTCGGACCAAGCTCTTTATAGTTGGGTCTCTGCCCCCTCCCCCCCCCCCGCCCCCACACACAACTCGATAGTCAAACGTTGTAGGTAGGTATCCATGCCACAGAGATAAACTACACCTCTGCCCTCTCACATTCTAGTAGGCCAGCCGCCTTGTATCTTTGACGTGGGCAAAGTCAAATTCGATGGTAATCTTTATCGATCGCGCACCCACACACTTCATCCTTGTTTTTGATTATATTGATATCTCACCCTAATGATCCCTCCACTCTCTTCTCGTGGATCACAGGCAGGCCATATCAAACGGAATCCAAACAGGATGAAAATGGACGGAGAATATTTTTGGAATATTTGGGATTTTCTAGAGGAAGAATCAACACGAGACGGTTCCTGAGGTGGCCACGAGGCAGGGGGTTACTGCTCTACTTTGGACGCAAGAAAGCTAATTTTTGGAAAAAGATCTGGGTGAAGGTTTCAATCCAATCGGAGTTACGGATCTCCAGATATAAAACAAACGGTGCCAGGGCAGAATCTGAGAATGCAAAAACAGAGAGAGACAGAGAGATAGATCCAATCTCGGAGGGCTCCCGCCCCTCCCACGCCATGGGAGCCAAGAACCAGAGGGGAAACCCTTCTACCATCTAGGGAGAAGGTCAAGCAAGAAGAATAAGAAGGGGGCTCTCTCCCCCTTCCTTCCGGTGGCGCTCGAACACTGCCGGGGGCCATCATCATCACCGCCATCTTCACCAACACCTCCGCCATCTTCACCAACATCTCCATCACCTTCCCCCACCTATATTCAGCTGTCCACTCTCCCGCAACCCGATGTACCCTCTACTTTAACACGGTGCTTTATGCTTCATATTATTATCCAATGATGTGTTGCCATCCTATGATGTCTAAGTAGATTTTCGTTGCCCTACCGGTGATTTATGAATTCCTATGATTGGTTTGAATTGCATGTTTTATTATTGGTGCTATCCTATTGTGCCCTCTGTGTCCCGCAAGCGTGAGGGATTCCCGCTGTAGGGTTTGCAATATGTTCATGATTTGCTTATGGTGGGTGGCGTGAGTGACAGAAGCACAGACCCGAGTAAGTAGGTTGTTTGCGTATGGGATAAAGGGGACTTGATACTTTAATGCTATGGTTGGGTTTTACCTTAATGATCTTTAGTAGTTGCGGATGCTTGCTAGAGTTCCAATCATAAGTGCATATGATCCAAGAAGAGAAAGTATGTTAGCTTATGCCTCTCCCTCAAATAGAATTGCAATGGTGATTACCAGTCTAGTAACGTAGTCAATTGCTTAGGGACAATTTCACAAGTCCTACCACCACTTTTACACACTCACTATATTTACTTTATTGCTTCTTTATCTAAACAGCCCCTAGTTTATATTTACGCGTTCTTGATTATCTTGCAAACCTATCCAACAACACCTACAAAGTACTTCTATTTTTATACTTGTTCTAGGTAAAGCGAACACTAAGCATGCGTAGAGCCGTATCAGTGGAAGATAGGACTTGAGAGAATATTTGTTCTACCTTTAGCTCCTCATTGGGTTCGACACTCTTACTTATCGAAAGAGGCTACAATTGTCCCCTACACTTGTGGGTTATCAAGACCGTTTTCTGGCGCCGTTGCCGGGGAGTCATAGCATGGGGTGAATATTCTCGTGTGTGCTTGTTTGCTTTATCACTAATTAATTTTTATTTGCTGTTCTTAGTTGTTCTCTATCTTTAGTTATGGATATGGGACACGAAATACAAAAAAAATTAGGTGTACTTGCTACTCATGGAGATGGGGAACCTCCTAAAACCCTCGATGCTCGTTATGTGAAAGAAATTATGTACTACTTTGATAATCCTAAGAAAACCCCATTCAATTTTGTTATGGGAGACACGTTGGATCAACGTGAATACTTTAGGGATTATCGCTTGACACAAAAAGGGAAACTATTATGGGATCAAATTTATATGTTTTATTGGTATGCTAGGCAACTATGCTTGAGATATGATTATACTTGTTGCTCTAGGATGAAGTCTCCACACCTTCCCTTTTCATGCAAATTCAATGATGATAAAACCTTGGCTTCTTATGCTAATGGTATATATGATTACTATGATGTGTAACAAATAGAAGAATTCTTTGCTTTTATGGGTGCTTATGAGATTGAATCTATGTTTAAAACGTTTGAAGATTTTGATGATTCAGTTTACAGACCTAAAATTTTTTCTATACTTCGATATTGCTATGAAAATTATGAATACAATTCCAATATTGATGCATTTATTGAGAAAGTCTCCGCTTTCCAAGAAGAGATTAATATCTTGCATGAAGCTATGGAAGAAGAAATTGATGAAACTGTGAGCTCATTGGATGAAAAAGATGATGAGGAGAGTGAAGAACAAAAGGAGGAAGAGCGGATTAGCTAACCGTGCCCACCTTCTAATGAGAGTAACTCTTCAACTCATACATTGTTTAATTCCCCTTCGTGCTTACCGAAGGATGATTTCTATGATGATTGTTATGATCCCATTAATTATCTTGAAATATCCCTTTTTGATGATGCTTGCAATGCTTGTGGCCAAGATGCCAACATGAATTATGCTTATGGAGATGAACTTGCTATAGTTCCTTATGTTAAACATGAAATTGTTGCTATTGCACCCATGCATGATAGTCCTATTATGTTTTTGAATTCTCCAAACTACACTATATCAGAGAAGTTTGTGCTTATTAAGGATTATATTGATGGGTTGCCTTTTATCACTACACATGATGATTTTGATAGATAGAATATGCATGTTCTTGCTGCTCCTATTATGATAGAGTAACTATATCTCCACCTCTCTATGTTTCCACTATGAGGAATATCCGAACCCACTTTTTTATAATGAATTATGATCCCTGTTCGTATTTTACACCCACACAATCCTCTTCTATTTGTAGCTAGCGCTAACTTTCTATCGTGCATGTGCACGCCCGCCCCCTCTCACCCTCCCTCAACGTCCCCTCCATCACGCACATTCGTTATTTCTCTTTAGGTCGTTCACCCATGGTGTGTGTAGGCCCCCAGCTCCTTCTTTTCGGGGCACACACCAGTCTATAGTTGGGTCACTGCCCCCTCTCCCCCTCCCCCGCCCCCCACACACACCAATAGTCGAACGTTGTAGGTAGGTATCCATGCCATAGAGACAAACTACACATCTGCCCTCTCACATTCCAGTAGGCCAGCCGCCCTGTATCTTTGACGTGGGCAAAGACAAATTCGATGGTAATCTTTATCAATCACGCACCCACACACTTCATCCTTGTTTTTGATTATATCGACATCTCGCCCTGATGATCCCTCCACTCTCTTCTCTTGGATCGCTCCCTCTATATATGATATATCCATGACTCTATTTCACACACTTTGCATATGTTACATTTTTTTGTTAGACATATCATCGACACATTGCCTCTGTTTCGCACAAACCATCTCTCTCACACCCAGCCACGTACGTATGTACCTGCATGTAAAGAAGAGGTGCACGCATAACACACGTACTCACGTCTCGTTCCAGGCCACACCCACGCGGGTACATGGTAGAGTTCATTTCTGTACGGAAAGGCAGGCCACGTGATAATTTGACGCGTGTAGCGGTTGTTTACTCGAAGGAGGGTCGTGTACCATGCGTAGACGGAACAAAGTTAGACTTGGAGTTATATTCCTCAATGGCACGTACAGAATATAAAATGATTGTCATCAGAAAAAAAGAAATCTGCTCCACTATATACAATCGAGCCTACCTGCCGGGGTTTGTCTCTCGTCACACTATCTCACACAAGGCGGCAGTGGCCTCTCTCTCACTGTTGGTCACCGATCTGGCTGCATCTCGTCCGCCGGCGGAAAGGGTGGATGTGCATCGCTTCTCTGTTTGACGGCGTTGAGGCAGCACATGCCGATCTGCGGTACCCGCCGTTCTCTCGGACCAAGCTCTTTATAGTTGGGTCTCTGCCCCCGCCCCGCCCCCGCCCCCACACACACCTCGATAGTCAAACGTTGTAGGTAGGTATCCATGCCACAAAGATAAACTACACCTTTGCCCTCTCACATTCTAGTAGGCCAGCCGCCTTGTATCTTTGACGTGGGCAAAGACAAATTCGATGGTAATCTTTATCGATCGCACACCCACACACTTCATCCTTGTTTTCGATTATATTGATATCTCACCCTAATGATCCCTCCACTCTCTTCTCGTGGATCACAGGCAGGCCATATCAAACGGAATCCAAACAGGATAAAAATGGACGGAGAATATTTTTGGAATATTTGGGATTTTCTAGAGGAAGAATCAACGCGAGACGGTTCCTGAGGTGGCCACGAGGCAGGGGGTTACTGCTCTACTTTGGACGCAAGAAAGCTAATTTTTGGAAAAAGATCTGGGCGAAGGTTTCAATCCAATCGGAGTTACGGATCTCCAGATATAAAACAAACGGTGCCAGGGCAGAATCTGAGAACGCAAAAACAGAGAGAGACAGAGAGATAGATCCAATCTCGGAGGGGCTCCCGCCCCTCCCACACCATGGGAGCCAAGAACCAGAGGGGAAACCCTTCTACCATCTAGGGAGAAGGTCAAGCAAGAAGAATAAGAAGGGGGCTCTCTCCCCCTTCCTTCCGGTGGCGCTCGAACGCTGCCGGGGGCCATCATCATCACCGCCATCTTCACCAACACCTCCGCCATCTTCACCAACATCTCCATCACCTTCCCCCATCTATATTCAGCTGTCCACTCTCCCGCAACCCGATGTACCCTCTACTTTAACACGGTGCTTTATGCTTCATATTATTATCCAATGATGTGTTGCCATCCTATGATGTCTAAGTAGATTTTCGTTGCCCTACCGGTGATTTATGAATTCCTATGATTGGTTTGAATTGCATGTTTTATTATTGGTGCTATCCTATTGTGCCCTCTGTGTCCCGCAAGCGTGAGGGATTCCCGCTGTAGGGTTTGCAATATGTTCATGATTTGCTTATGGTGGGTGGCGTGAGTGACAGAAGCACAGACCCGAGTAAGTAGGTTGTTTGCGTATGGGATAAAGGGGACTTGATACTTTAATGCTATGGTTGGGTTTTACCTTAATGATCTTTAGTAGTTGCGGATGCTTGCTAGAGTTCCAATCATAAGTGCATATGATCCAAGAAGAGAAAGTATGTTAGCTTATGCCTCTCCCTCAAATAGAATTGCAATGGTGATTACCAGTCTAGTAACGTAGTCAATTGCTTAGGGACAATTTCACAAGTCCTACCACCACTTTTACACACTCACTATATTTACTTTATTGCTTCTTTATCTAAACAGCCCCTAGTTTATATTTACGCGTTCTTGATTATCTTGCAAACCTATCCAACAACACCTACAAAGTACTTCTATTTTTATACTTGTTCTAGGTAAAGCGAACACTAAGCGTGCGTAGAGCCGTATCAGTGGAAGATAGGACTTGGGAGAATATTTGTTCTACCTTTAGCTCCTCGTTGGGTTCGACACTCTTACTTATCGAAAGAGGCTACAATTGTCCCCTACACTTGTGGGTTATCAAGACCTTTTTCTGGCGCCGTTGCCGGGGAGTCATAGCGTGGGGTGAATATTCTCGTGTGTGCTTGTTTGCTTTATCACTAAGTAATTTTTATTTGCTGTTCTTAGTTGTTCTCTATCTTTAGTTATGGATATGGGACACGAAATACCAAAAAAATTAGGTGTACTTGCTACTCATGGAGATGGGGAACCTCCTAAAACCCTCGATGCTCGTTATGTGAAAGAAATTATGTACTACTTTGATAATCCTAAGAAAACCCCATTCAATTTTGTTATGGGAGACATGTTGGATCAACACGAATACTTTAGGGATTATCGCTTGACACAAAAAGGGAAACTATTATGGGATCAAATTTATATGTTTTATTGGTATGCTAGGCAACTATGCTTGAGATATGATTATACTTGTTGCTCTAGGATGAAGTCTCCACACCTTCCCTTTTCATGCAAATTCAATGATGATAAAACCTTGGCTTCTTATGCTAATGGTATATATGATTACTATGATGTGTAACAAATAGAAGAATTCTTTGCTTTTATGGGTGCTTATGAGATTGAATCTATGTTTAAAACGTTTGAAGATTTTGATGATTCAGTTTACAGACCTAAATTTTTTTCTATACTTCGATATTGCTATGAAAATTATGAATACAATTCCAATATTGATGCATTTATTGAGAAAGTCTCCGCTTTCCAAGAAGAGACTAATATCTTGCATGAAGCTATGGAAGAAGAAATTGATTAAACTGTGAGCTCATTTGATGAAAAAGATGATGAGGAGAGCGAAGAACAAAAGGAGGAAGAGCGGATTAGCTACCCGTGCCCACCTTCTAATGAGAGTAACTCTTCAACTCATACATTGTTTAATTCCCCTTCGTGCTTACCGAAGGATGATTGCTATGATGATTGTTATGATCCCATTAATTATCTTGAAATATCCCTTTTTGATGATGCTTGCAATGCTTGTGGCCAAGATGCCAACATGAACTATGCTTATGGAGATGAACTTGCTATAGTTCCTTATGTTAAACATGAAATTGGTGCTATTGCACCCATGCATGATAGTCCTATTGTGTTTTTGAATTCTCCAAACTACACTATATCAGAAAAGTTTGTGCTTATTAAGGATTATATTGATGGGTTGCCTTTTATCACTACACATGATGATTTTGATAGATATAATATGCATGTTCTTGCTGCTCCTATTATGATAGAGTAACTATATCTCCACCTCTCTATGTTTCCACTATGATAAAATTGCAAGAAATTGCTTATACTATGCATTGGCCTTTACTTGGTGTGCATGAATTGTTCTTTTATGACATGCCGATGCATAGGAAGAGAGTTAGACTTCGTTGTTGCTTGATATATGTTATTTTGTGCTCACTACTAAATTACAAATCATTGTTAATTAAAATTGGCTTTGATACACCTTGGGATCCGGGTGGATCCATTACTTGAGCACTACATGCCTAGCTTAATGGATTTAAAGAAAGCGCTGCCAGGGAGACACCCCAGAAGTTTAAGAGAGTCATTTATTTATGTTGAGTGCTTTTATATAGTCTAAAAACAAAAAAATAAAGTGGGGAACCCAAAAATTTTCAAAAAGGAAAGTGAATGTGAGAAAGACAAGCATTGTTGAAGTGGGGGAGCTCCTTGAACTTTGTTCATGCTCACGGAAACTTTGTGAATCTTGATTACAGAAACTTTTCATCAAAAATAATTATCCCCTTGTACAATTCCATTGTATTATAAAAATAATGTGCCAAGGTTTGCCTTTAGGATGTTTACAATGCTTGTTGGTTTGTACGGTGCAGGACAGAAACTTTGGCTGTAGTGAACGATTTTACATTTTTTACTGGAACGTCAAATAGTTCTGATTCTTTTTGCACTGTCTTGATATACAAATTTTTTATTTTTCCTAAGTTTGGTAGAATTTTTGGGGTACCATAAGTATGGTGAATGTTCAGATTGCTACAGACTGTTATGTTTTTGACAGATTCTGTTTTTGATGCATAGTTTGCTTGTTTTGATGAATCTATCAATTTATATCAGTGGATTAAGGCATGGAAAAGATATATTACAGTAGACACAATGCAAAAAAAAAATATGAATTGGTTTTCTACATAACTTAGAGTAGTGATTTGCTTTATTATACTAACGGATCTTAACGAGTTTTCTGTTGAAGTTTTGTGTGGATGAAGTGTTTGATCGAGGAGGTCTCGATATGAGGAAAAGGAAGAGAGGCAAGAGCTCTAGATTGGGGATGCCCAAGGCAACCCAAGTAAATATTCAAGGAGACTCAAGCGTCTAATCTTGGGGATGCCCCGGAAGGCATCCCCTCTTTCTTCAACAAGTATCGGTATGTTTTCGGATTCGTTTCGTTCAGGTGATATGTGCAAGTCTTGGAGCGCCTTTTTCATTTAGTTTTCAATTTTCTTTTACGCACCATGCTGGTATGAGATAGGCCTTGGTTGGTTTATAGAATGCTCATTGCACTTCACTTATATCTTTTGAGTATGGCTTTATAGAATGCTTCAGGTGCTTCACTTATATCATTTGAAGTTTGGATTGCATGTTTATCTTCACATAGAAAACCGCCATTTGTAGAATGCTCTTTTGCTTCAGTTTTATTGGTTAGAGCGTGGGCATATATTTTGTATAAAGAACTAAACTATCTTGCTTCACTTATATCTATTTAGAGAGATGACAGGAATTGGTCATTCACATGGTTAGTCATAAAATCCTACATAAACTTGTAGATCGCTGAATATGATATGTTTGATTCCTTGCAATAGTTTTGCGATATACAGATGATAATATGTGGGAGGTTCTAGTAGATGGTTGTGTTTAGTAAGGATATTGTTGTTAAGGTTTGTGGTTCCCGTAGCATGCACTTATGGTAAAAGTTGTGTGACAAATTTGTTGCATGGGGTGCTCTTTTAATTGTCTTCCTTATGTGTGGAGGTCGGGATCGCGCCATGGTTAACTCCTACCAACCCTTCCCCTAGGAGCAGGCATAGTAGTACTTTGCTCCAAGGGCAAGTAGACTTTTGCAATAAGTATATGAGTTCTTTATGACTAACGTGAGTCCATGGATTATATGCACTCTTACATTTCCGCAATTTTCTAGCCTCTACGGTACCGTGCATTGCCCTTTCTCACCTCGAGAATTGATGCAAACTTTGCTGGTGCATCCAAACCCCATGATACGATATGCTCTATCACACATAATAAGCCTCCTTATATCTTCCTCAAAACAGCCACCATACCTACCTATCATGGCATTTTCATAGCCATTCTGAGATATATTGCCATGCAACTTCCATCATCATCATATACATGACTTGAGCATTCATTGTCATATTGCTTTGCATGATCGTAAGATAGCTAGCATGATGTTTTCATGGCTTGTCTGTTTTTTTATGTCATTGCTACACTAGATCATTGCACATCCCGGTACACCGCCGGAGGCATTCATATAGAGTCATATCTTTGTTCTAGATATCGAGTTGTAATATTGAGTTGTAAGTAAATAAAAGTGTGATGATCATCATTATTAGAGCATAGCCCCAGTGAGGAAATGATGATGGAGACTATGATTCTCCCACAAGTCGGGATGAGACTCCGGACTTTATGAAAAATAAAAGAGGCCAAAGAAGCCCAAATAAAAAAAGAGAGGCCAAAGAAGCCGACAAAAAAAAGAGAGAAAATAAAAAATGAGAGAAAAAGAGAGAAGGGGCAATGTTACTATCCTTTTACCACACTTGTGCTTCAGAGTAGCACCATGTTCTTCATATAGAGAGTCTCTTGAGTTATTACTTTCATATACTAGTGGGAATTTTCATTATAGAACTTGTTTTGTATATTCCGATGATGGGCTTCCTCAAATGCCCGAGGTCTTCATGAGCAAGCAAGTTGGATGCACACCCACTTAGTGTCTAGTTTGAGATTTCATACACTTATAGCTCTTAGTGCATCCGTTGCATGGCAAACCTACTCCTCGCATTGACATCAATTGATGGGCATCTCCATAGCCAGTTGATTAGCCGCATCGATGTGAGACTTTCTCCCTTTTGTCTTCTCCACATAAACCTCCACCATCATATACTACTCCACCTTTAGTGCTATGTCCATGGATTGTGCTCATGTATTGCGTAAGAGTTGAAAAAGCTGAAGCGCGTTAAAAAGTATGAACCAATTGCTTGGCTGAAACCGGGGTTGTGCATGATGGGAGTATTTTGTGTGATGAAAATGAAGCATGGCCTAACTATATGATTTTTTAGGGATAGTGTTCTTTAGCATTGATATTTTCAAAGACATGATTGTTTATTGGGATACCCTCAGTATTATTGTTTTTATGTCAAATGGTAGACTATTGCCTTGAATCACTCGTGTCTTAATATTCATGCCATGATTAGACATATGATCAAGATTATGCTAGGTAGCATTCCACATCAAAAATTATCTTTTTTATCATTTACCTACTCGAGGACGAGCAGGAATAAAGCTTGGGGATGCTGATACGTCTCTGTCATATCTATAATTTTTAATTGTTCCATGCCAATCTTATTCAACTTTAATATACTTTTGGCAACTTTTAATACTATTTTTTGGGACTAACATATTGATCCAGTGCCCAGTGCCAGTTCCTGTTTGTTGCATGTTTTATGTTTCGCAGGAAACCCATATCAAACAGAATCCAAACGGGGTAAAAATGGACGGAGAATATTTTTGGAATATTTGGGATTTTCCGGAGGAAGAATCAACGCGAGATGGTGCCCGAAGTGGCCACGAGGCAGGGGGCGCGCCTGCCTACCCTGGGCGTGCCCCTGAACCTCGTGGGCCCCTCGTAACGCGGTTACTGCTCTACTTTGGCCGCAAGAAAGCTATTTTTTGGAAAAAGATCTGGGCGAAGGTTTCAATCCAAACGGAGTTACGGATCTCTAGATATAAAAGAAACGGTGCCAGGGCAGAATCTGGGAACGCAGAAACAGAGAGAGACAGAGAGATAGATCAAATCTCGGAGGGGCTCTCGCCCCTCCCATGCCATGGGAGCCAAGGACCAGAGGGGAAACCCTTCTCCCATCTAGGGAGAAGGTCAAGTAAGAAGAAGAAGAAGGGGGGCTCTCTCCCCCTTGCTTCCGGTGGCGCCGGAACGCTGCCGGGGGCCATCATCATCACCGCCATCTTCACTAACACATCCGCCATCTTCACCAACATCTCCATCACCTTCCCCCATCTATATTCAGCGGTCCACTCTCCCGCAACCCACTGTACCCTCTACTTGGACATGGTGCTTTATGCTTCATATTATTATCCAATGATGTGTTGCCATCCTATGATGTCTAAGTAGATTTTTGTTGTCCTACCGGTGATTTATGAATTCCTATGATTGGTTTGAATTGCATGTTTTATTATTGGTGCTATCCTATTGTGCCCTCTGTGTCCCACAAGCGTGAGGGATTCCCGCTGTAGGGTTTGCAATATGTTCATGATTTGCTTATGGTGGGTGGCATGAGTGACAGAAGCACAGACCCGAGTAAGTAGGTTGTTTGCATATGGGATAAAGGGGACTTGATACTTTAATGCTATGGTTGGGTTTTACCTTAATGATCTTTAGTAGTTGCGGATGCTTGCTAGAGTTCCAATCATAAGTGCATATGATCCAAGAAGAGAAAGTATGTTAGCTTATGCCTCTCCCTCAAATAGAATTGCAATAGTGATTACCAGTCTAGTAACGTAGTCAATTGCTTAGGGACAATTTCACAACTCCTACCACCACTTTTCCACACTCACTATATTTACTCTATTGCTTCTTTATCTAAACAGCCCCTAGTTTTTATTTACGCGTTCTTTATTATCTGGCAAACCTATCCAACAACACCTACAAAGTACTTCTAGTTTCATACTTTTTCTAGGTAAAGCAAACACTAAGCGTGTGTAGAGTCGTATCAGTGGCAGATAGGACTTGAGAGAATATTTGTTCTACCTTTAGCTCCTCTTTGGGTTCGACACTCTTACTTATCGAAAGAGGATACAATTATCCCCTACACATGTGGGTTATCACTTTCCATCTTGCAATCTTGTCCTCAAACCGTTTTTGATAAACACCATGCTGCTATCTTACCCTTATGACATGGAATATGCTTCTTTTTTTCGGCGTATGTGTCTTCAACTCCTATTATTGTGCAATAATTGTTTCCTTTCTACCTCTTTTTACAAACAGGGCTATCCATTTCACCTCATTGCTATTGCGACCTTTTGGTGAACTGCACAAATCAATTTTTCTTCAGAGTGTTTTGTGTGGTTCCGCCAAAATGTCACACGGGCAATGTTTTTACATTTTTGTGGGACTGTGGAAAGGGAGATTAGTTTTGCTATCCTTCTCATCCAACTCCATGCCTAATCTTCTCCAACAGGTAATTAGTCCTAAAGAGAGATTGCTGAGCTGATCGACTTATATTTGTCTGTGTTATGTTTCATCATCTAGTTCCACTATTATTGTAATCACACTGCCTGAATATCTTTGCAAACACTGATGATCAGTTCGATTATAGTGGAGCTGCACAAAATGATCGGATTGTGATGTCCTCCATACACCTCTTTCTTGGATACAGAGCTGCGTGAAACTAGCTGCCAACCAATGAACACTGTGCCCAGGAAATGGAGCCATGCCTACAAACAACATTGATCAATTATATATTTTTATGTATTTGTACACCTTCTCACAAGTTTGTCTTCCATTATGATGTGAATATTGACGCTGATCTGCAAACCATTGAGATGCATTAGCAGCCACGGTAGTTTCATTTGTATTTGATGGAATGTTGTAACGAAACAATCTTGAGGCAAGAGGACACAAGAATCCTAAGTTGAAACATTTTTTTCTACGGGAACCAAAGTTGAAACCTTCGTAGCATCATAGTACAATTTCATTATGCTGGAAAATTATGCGTACATATAAACAAATCCTGAAAGATTGATAGCAATGCCAGAAACAATTCAACTTTGTTTCGCCGACATGTGGGACATCCTTCATCCGGCTCCACCTGCCATGCAGCAATATTGAGTGCACAACTGCAGGGGAGATTCACAACGATCATTGCACCGCAGTAATAGTGACTAGTGAGTAGTCAAATCACAGAGCCCCACCTTCGCCGCAGTAAGTTGCTCAGACGAAGAAACCATCATTTCTCTCTTTGTTAACTCCGCTGGTACTACAATATTCCAATATTAATAAGTTTCTCGGGCGAAGCAAACATCACTTCACCTTTCCCACAGTAAATACTAATCCCTTCGTCTAGGTGAATAAGTCATCTAGGTTGTGCATCGTGACCAAGGAGGGGAAAACGAGAGAACTTAATGTTTATTTTCTAATTAATAGCACTGCATGCAGTGAACTAACCTTTGTTGAAGAGAGTACTAATTAAGTACTTTTGCAAACTACAGAATTAATTCCACCATTCCTCATCAACCTTGGTTGAAGAGATTTTCAAATTAAGCCCTATAAACCGGAAAGGATGGAGTATATGGTTTTCGTAAGGTGACTTATACACCCTCTTTTTATTTTATTCTGGAAACAACCACACGCGAATATTGGGCGGTAGCAGCACAGCAACCGAATCAAAAATTGAAACCAACCAATGATCTACTACTAATGGCGACGGTTTGCTAGTATCATGTACTCCGTCTGTCCATGTATATAGGGCTTAATGCATTTTTCGAGACTAACTTTGGCCCTATTTGGATCCATGGGTTAGAGTTAATTTGAGCTAGTTGGTGATCAAATATCCCTAAAGTATCCAAAGGTCTTGTTTGGATCCATGGGTTAGAATTAGTCTGAGCTAGTTTAGGCTCAAATAGCCCTAAAGTATCCAAACATGAAGGTTAGTTTGAGCTAGTTGCATCTAACCCACCCAAAAAAACTATCCCACCCAAGAGGTGCTAATCAGAGCTAGCTCTCATGGGGCCCACTGAAAAATCACCCTTCTCTCTCTATCCCGCCAGCCAAGTGGTGCTAAATGGAGATAGTTCTCGTGGGGGATACTCAAAAATCACTTTATTGTCAATCTAACCTTGTCATCCAAATACCTCTTTGGATAGAGTTAGTTCAGGTAAGTTATGAGTTAGTCTAACCTCTAGCTAAGTTAGAGTATCCAAATAGGACCAGTATAGGACATGCAAGTTGCTCAAAGCATACCGTCAAATTTGTATGTGAAAGGATCTTCGAATGATATAATTTTCAAATTATGTAAAATCTTATCAATAGTAAAAGGCAACCTCGAAGAATACATTAGGCCCTATATATACGTATGGATGAAGGGAATAGTACTAATCACAATGCATGGATGTGTGTGGAGTACTATAGTACTAAACAAGATTGTTTTACATGCATTGGTTAATTATATGTTAGTTATGGCACTTAACAATTTAATGCACAAAACAAGAGCGGTTGACGCGATTAGCAGAAAGCAAAGCGCCTTTTCAGCGGGGATTTTCATCATTCTATGAAGGTGCAAAATCAAGGGTTACATACTACTACACCAAACAAGTTCAAAATGAGAAACTAAACCGACTCACAGCACGACACACCTGTCTCCTTTGGTCTGTCGGTCAATGTGCTTCCTCTTCTTGGCATAACAATAGAGTACAGTAATTTTTTTAGAATGCCCTTGGCATGTTGCTAACGTGTGGGAGTGAGTGATGAGTTAACCGACCTCAATAGACGGCAAAATCGCCAGCCCGCCGCACTTTGAGAGAGATAAGGAGCGAGAAGCGATACGGGCTGGTGGATTACTAGATCTAGGTGTCACAGAGAGGCCAAGAAATATGGTGATAGCGTGGGTTGGCCATGTATGATATAACTACACTGGGCTGCCGTGTTTCGGACTCTTTCGGTCTACTATGGAGAAGATTGGGTAGATTTTATACCGCCGAATAAAAATATTAAAGAGTCCAGACGCTCCACCACGAGGTTTCTTGCTCCTTCTCGGTCGTCGGAAAGCATTCTTCTAAGTTTTGCCGACATATGGGACATCCAGCATCCAGGTCCATGTGTCATGTAAGAAAATGGAGTTACGTATAGTAGGAGAAACTCACCAACGGTCACAAACGTAGGTGGAGTACATGTAAGAATGACCCAAAAAAATGAATACAAGCACAACGAGAAAAGGTGCAGGCACCGACGCAGGTACTCTTTGCCTCTTAACCTAATACTCACGCGAGGGTACACGGTGAGCTCATTTCTATATGAAGAGGCAGCTCACTTGATAATTTGGCGAGTGTAGTAGTTGTTCATGGGAACCACGCGTGGACGAATCAAAGTTCGATCATGACGTGGTGGTGCGTTTTTTATAAATTAAGTTATTCTATTCGATGGCATGTACGCAACGTTATTTTATCAATGGAATGTGAATCATGCACGCACTGAATGATGAAACACGGGATGGTAGCCATGGACATGTAGCCCTTTTTGGAGACTAATACACTACTTTTGATGTGTCCGGTCAACTCGCAAACAAGGAGAAGCTTTGCTTACTACTAGTACGACCTCTCCCTCGCTCACGCGCGTGCAGTCGCTCGTAGGACGAGGAGAAGCTTTTGCTTTATGATTGTGCGCTTAATACAGGCGCTGGATGTACATCAGTTCATTTGGTGTCAGATTGCCAAAAGTATATATACTGTAGTACCATCATCATTGTTCAACTTTCGGAAGAGGCGAAGAGCCAAGCACACGGTCACCTACTCATAGTATAACCAGCCGTGTTTGAACGAATTTTTTAACATAGTACAATCTGAGTGGATTTCTCCAGTGGTCATCACACGTGACCCAATCGATTCACACGCTTCCTTGCTCCATTTTGTCTTGTGCTCCTTCCTTCTTCCAGCATGCTGACAAGTGGGCCCCATGCTCTTGTGTGCCAACATGGTAGTCAATTATTTTGCTAGAGTCAGCTATCACACCCTTTCGATGCCACGTCAATGTACCCACTAGAAACACGTTAGACTTGTTAGGTTCAACTGCCTCCCTAGGTGTTTGGAGAGGAATTGGCCGGTGCGAGGCGGTTCTATAGGTGGGCAGGCGGCAAAAAACAGGGGGAAACACGCGAACCAGCTAGACGAGGGAGGGAAGCTTCTACATTCGTGGGGGGCGTGACATTGGCTATTGGGTGGCAACAGGCGGTCATCCGGGTATACCATAAAGGATATGAAGAGGCATCCTATATCAGCAAGGACAAGCTTCCCTACCGATAGCTCATCTAACAGAACTCCCAAGTTAACTGTGTTGAGGTTGGAGTAGTCATGAGATGGGTGACCGGATGGGAAGTGGACTCGATATTAACTAGAAGGATGGGTCACTGCAAAGTAAACCTTTGCAGTGACCCTTCATCTAGTTAATATCGAGGTCTTTGTTTTGTAATTTTTGACATTTTTTTGTTTTTCGAACACATGTTAATCGAAGGTTTATTGCGTTACTTTTTAATAATTTTTGTTTTTTGAGCACATGCTAATTGACTTGAAAGAAGGTCCATCGCGTTACTTTACGACATGTTTCCAAAAAAGGTGATATGACCTCTGTCAACTTATAAGTCATGTCTATCAAATTACCTCGAGGTACTTGTTCTCAAATTAACATATGGGCCTTGCCAGAGTGCTGCAATGTGTCAGCGTCGATTGCAAGATGAGCCATCAAGCTAGCAGTGTAGTTGCCAACATGCTCAAAGTGCACGCAACATTGAGTAGAAAGAATCATGCCTAGCAAATTAATGTGCGCTTATGGAGGCCCTTTGCTCAAATAGCAAGTACTCTTTAGGTTATACTATAAGACTAGCAACAGTGGGAGTAACTTCAGCAGTAACATCGAGTCCAACTCAGCAAATTTGCTTATATGGCAATGAGTTAATGAGGAGAGAGGTAGTTTGAGTAACTTAGCTAGTTGTTGTAACACCACATGTCCCTACGCAATATGAGTCTATAACCAAATAAATGAACATTTGCATGTTACCACACTTATGTTACTACCCACTATGTGAAGAGGCTTCCTATATCGGCAAGGACCAGCTTCCCTACCGATTGCTCATCCAATATAGCTCCCAAGTTAACTGTGCTGAAGCTGGAGTTGTCATCAGATGGGTGAACGAATGGGAAGTGGACTCGATGTTAAACTAATGGGATGGGTTACTATAAACATTTAATTGGCCTAAGTGTATATAATGCTTTGTCATATTAGTTGAAGCTCGAGGTCTTTGCTTTGAAATTTTTGACATTTTTTGTTTTTTGAACACATGTTAATCGGAGGTCTATCGTGTTCCTTTTTGATAATTTTTGTTTTTTGAACACATGTTAATTAGCTTGAAAGAAGGACTATCGTGTTACTTCACGACATCTTTCCAAAAAAAGTGATATGACTTTTGTCAACCTATAAGGCATGTCTGTCAAATTAACCTCGAGGTACTTGTTCTCAAATTAACCTCTGGGTCTTGCAGGAGTACTTGTTTTTTGAACACATGTTAATTGGCTTGAAAGAAGGTCTATCGTGTTACTTCATGGCATCTTTCCAAAAAAAGTGATATGACTTTTGTCAACCTATAAGGCATGTCTGTCAAATTAACCTCGGGGTACTTGTCCTCAAATTAACATCTGGGCCTTGCAGGAGTGCTGCAATGTGTTAACGTCAATTGCAAGATGAGCCAGCAAGCTAATAGTGAAGTTGCCAACATGCTCAAAGTGCACACAACATTGAGTAGAAAGAAGCATGCCCAGGAAATTAATGTGCGCTTAGGGAGGCCTTCACTCAAAGAGCAAGTGTATATAAGGTACAGTCGGCAAGCTATAAGGACGAGGAGCAAGAAGCAATACAGGCTGCTGCATATAATATAACTAGGTGACCCATAGAGGTAACATTCAAAGTTATTCTCACACTAAAGAATGGTAGAGGAATGTGGAGAGATTTGGTTGCTTTTATATCGTTGAATAATATAAAATATTAGGAGTGCAGATCCTCCACCGTGAGGTTCCTTGCTCCTTCTCGGTCGTCGAGAATATATGTTCTTTCACTATCTTTTTTTGACGTGAGGTTTGTTCATCCTTTTGCCAACACGTGGCACATCTAGCATCAAGGTGCATGTGTCATGCAAGAAAATGGAGATAATTAGATAAGCAGTGCATAAGTGAGTCATGCACTTCGATGGCATCTACTATGCAATATTTTTTCTCCTCAATGGCACGTGAATAGTGCATGCACTCAATGACAGAGCACGGGATGGTAGCCATGGATATGGTCGGCCCTTTTTGGAGAGAGTACTAAATAACTTTGATGTGTCCCATCAACTTGTAGAATGACGAGAAGCTTTCTTACTACGCCTTCTCCCTCGCCAACGCATGCGCGGTGGCTTGTAGCACGAGGAGTAACTTTTGCTTACCAGCGGTGGACGTGTCAGATTGACAGAAGCACTACTTTAGTACCATCATTATTGTTCGCCTTCCGGAAGAGGTGAAGGGCCAAGCGCAAGGTCACCTACTAACCTAGTATAGTATACTATAGCCAAAGCTGGTCCACCTTTTTAGAGCATGGTTAATTAATATAGGCGGCTCTTGAAGTGGCACATCATTTAGAGCAAGTACTCTCTTCGTAGGAACTTAAAATGTAGGAATATGAAAAATAAAGGAATGGAGTGGCATGTCCACTTGAATCCCATAGCATTAACACAGTGTTCCCCTCAAAAAACCAGAGTGTTTGACACAGGAAAAACAAAGGAATGAAAAAAAGTTGGAGTGGATGCTAGATTGCCAATTAACACATGATTTCATAGGAAAAAAATCCTATAGCATTCTATCCTATGAATCAAATGACCAATGTAGGAAAATTATGAGAGGGGTGTCTCTAACACTGTTCCTCGACTCGCACCTAGCATCACAGTGGTCGAACTTGGAGTCATTCATCCGGTACACATGGCATTTTAGATCTAGACACAAGGTGACATACACCATCAAGGTCCATGGTCAAGGGGGTCAGGGCGAACGCGACCTCTCACTGCGCCCACCATTTGAAGCGGCGCGCTAGCCGAGGGTGCTGCCAACTGCAGTTCCAGTTGTACCCGTCTCCTCACTGCATTCAAAAACCTACATTTAAACCCACGTGGAATGCGAGAAATCGACACTGGACACACACGTCTATTCAGGAGCAGGACGCCGTCCAAGCTCCTCCTTCCACCATTTTCTCCACTCTTTCGGCGGCATCCAACAAGCAAGAAGAGCAGTTCTCCGGCATAAAAGCCGTCTGGGTGGTCCGCTGAGCCCGGCAGTTACGAGTGAGGCAGCTTGCTGCTCCACCTACCTCGGTAGCCCATCAGAGGCAGTTGCCGCGCTAAGCTAGCACGTGGTTCCACAGCTGGCCGCTCCAATACATCCCAAGTAAGAGTGTCGACTTGCTCCACGCCAGCTAGTCGGGGAGCACGGCGACACGGGCATCGTCGCTGCCCTCGACGCCGCCGCGTCGTACAGCGCCTCCAGTGCCTGCGACTGCGCCATCCGCCATCGACGCACGTGTAGCCGTGCCATGAAAGCAGAGAAATAAGCCGTCGATGAGGTGACGCGGCTATGCGGATGTCGACGAGGTGACAGCCAGCATGTCCCTGCTTGCCGCCATCATCGAGGAGAAGTAGAACACGGGAGGCCGCCACCGATTGTATCCCATGAAGGCCAACACCGAGGCGATGCCGGCGAAATCAGCCAGTGTCTTGCACGATTCTTCTTCAGCCGGATGCTGGAGGAGGACAAAGAGATCGGGCGGAAACCATTTAGATTAGGTATATTAATTCTACCAGGCTGGTTGTAATGGGAGTACCATAAGTAGTATCATGCATGCCAACTAGGAAAATTTGATGAGGTGGCATAGAAATAAATGAAGAAAGAGAGGGTTGAGTATCATATTATGATACTATATGGAATTAAGTTACTCCCATTATGGTTAGTCTTACGCCTTGTTCGGTTCAACCTCCTCCCAATGGGATTGAGAAGAATGGAGGGGAATTTGGCTTGTACATGATTTAATCCCCCACAGCCCCTGTTAATCCCCGTTAAAACCCCTTGAACCGCACATGCCCTTAAGGTTAGAAAAGACCGGGATTACAAAGGACAGGGTACAAACTTCAAGGATTTAAAGTTGAGGGTTTGTTTATGACTTTCTCTACAACCTAAAGGTTTATATAAATCAGACTTCACTCTCCCCTCACGCACACGCCCGGGTACACTCACGATGGAGCGCATTTGCATGCGAAAAGGCATGTAACGTGAAAATTTGAGACATCTAGTCATCAACTTAATGTGGGGTCTGGGACCAAATGTCAGCCATACCAAGTGTGACCTAAACGCGGTAGCGCGGTTATTGATCCAGTTTCTTTTTACTAGTACGTTAAATGAAAAAAATATGGTTGAGCGCGTACTCAATTTAAAATGATCGCTACCGAGGGAAAAACAATTACCACTCCACTAGTAAACTTCGGGACTTGCTTGCTAGGGTTGTTATATTCTTCTCACTCTCTCACCCTCTCCAGATCTAAACAAGACCGTTGTGTCCACTCTCTTTCTCTCTCTCTCTCTCTCTCTCTCTCTCTCTCTCTCTCTTCTCTCCGATTGACACAGAACTGGCCGGATACCTCCCGCTGGTGGTCGCCGATGGCAAGGGAGGAAGCCAACGCGCCCCATCTTCTCTGACCTGGCGCCGGCGTGGGAGGTCCTCCTCACCCTTGCTCCCCGCCATCGAGTTGGCAGATCCTGCTGCCTGCCTTGCCACATCCCGCTGACCGGAGGTATAACTTTTTCTAGAACCTGCCTTGTTCTAATGGCCCAGCTCCCCCCGTCATGGCATCCCTTTTTTTCATCAAGTTAGGATTGCTCCCCACGTTGCTGCATCCTACATGTGGATATTCTTCTAGTTTACAAAGCTCTCCATGTAGCTAAGCTCCATCGGCTTGTCGAACAATCGAAACACCACCTAAAATTTTTTACTATCAGAGGAAAAAAGGTACTGCAAATACTGGCTAAATGAACCGATCTCTTGGTTGGAAAGGAAATAAAGATGCTGGCCTGACCGGGCTCTTTGTTGAAAAAGGGACAGAAAGTGGGGGGTGTTGGGTCGACAATGCAACTAGAATGAGCACGTCTAGATTTCTTGTGGTCACATAGGAAAGGTCACTGACGAGAACAAAAAATGCACAAATCCAGACATGCTTTGCATGTTTGCCGCACTCGGACAACACCTCTGCCTCACCACTTTATGCCTCGGTGGATGTAAAACGTGCTTGTGCCTCCCCTGTCCCTATGCCCTTACTGCTGCTGTTAATCTAACATCACAGGTAAAATGAAACAATGCACTGTTAATGTGATGTCGCTGTTAAGTAATGCTGTTGTCAATCTATTGCCATTGATAAAATGAAATCAATGCCACCACTGTTTTATGAAATGCTTCTGTCTTGCTTTATTTCTCATAAAGAGTGTTTTGGGCCGTTACACTAAACTCTGACACTGGTAACATAGATTCATCTCCGTTGAACTGCACAAAATTAATTGCACAATGGTTGACACGATGATGTGTTTCTCCTTTCTGTATCACCCTTTGTTAGAACGATCGATCCTGTTAACCATGCACGTACATACTGATCAAGTGCACTCCCAATCTGTCATCACATAGTAATAATGCAATTATTATGCATGTTAATGTAAGCCCCCGTTAATCTAGTGGCAGTGTTGATTTGATGTGATGGCACTTTTTCCATACTGTCACTGTAATGCCATTTATAACATATGAGGTGTTGTTGTTAATCATATGCCGATGCGAAAAGATGACATAGCTTAAATAACCATGTTACATATTTGTGCAAACATGGTTGTCTATCTCCATATGGTGTCTATTTGTGCAAACGGAAGCACAGCCTCAATTTTAGTGGAACCTGCTGTCATCTGACCTCACGGTGCTCCAGGTATCCCTACATTCTTAACTAGGTAGAATGACAAACGCAAGATGAAATAAGCTTATCAGCATGTTGACTTGCTATTTGAAGTGTGGAATGAGCCTGCCATGTGTGGAGGAGCAAACAAGCACTACAACCGCTCCGTCAATGCAATATAAAAGAGGCCGAGTCATTGATGGCCTGGCTGGCGAGTAGGGGTCGTGCAAATAGTGGTGCATTATTTTAGTGGAACTAGAAAAAAAAGATATTGGGGTTAGTCGGAAATTTTTTTCTATAGCCACATGGAAGGAATTGCGCTCATCTATTGCATAGAATTTCCTCCGTGCCATCATAGGAGATGCCAAGGTGGAAATCAACTAACCACCTATAAAATTATGCATAATCTTACTCATGTAGGTCAGTATCCCCTTCGTCCAGATGATCATGTTTTGTCATGCCGAGCTATTGATATCTTCTACTATTTTGCAACACCGTTTAAGTACAGTGCTTTCCTATCTTTTCACATTCAGGACAATGAAGAGTGGATTTGAAAAGCTACAACAGATCGATAAGTTGCTAATTTAGCTAAGTCAACTCCAAGATGATTTCAGTGGAACTGCACAGAATGATCTGATGCTGCATGATCTCTATTGCCTCCTCTGTTTGCTGCAATGTGTCAGTGTAAATTGCAAGATGAGCTGATAACCCGCAAGTATATGGGATAGATGTAGCCTCTTTCGATAAGTAAGAGTGTCAAACCCAACGAGGAGCTAAAGGTAGAGCAAATACTCTCTTAAGTCCTATCCGCCACTGATTTGACTCTACGCACGCTTAACGTTTGCTTTACCTAGAACAAGTATGAAACTAGAAGTACTTTGTAGGAGTGATAGGATAGCTTTGCAAGATAATAAAGAATGCGTAAATAAAAAGTAGGGGTTGTTTAGATAAAGATGCAATAAAGTAAATATAGCGAGTGTGGAAAAGTGGTGGTAGGAGTTGTGAAATTGTCCCTAAGCAATTGACTATGTTACTAGACCGGTAATCACTATTGCAATTCTATTTGAGGGAGAGGCATAAGCTAACATACTTTCTCTTCTTGGATCATATGCACTTATGATTGGAACTCTAGCAAGCATCCGCAAATACTAAAGATTAATTAAGGTAAAACCCAACCATAGCATTAAAGTATCAAGTCCCCTTTATCCCATACGCAACAATCCCCTTACTCGGGTTTGTGTTTCAGTCACTCACGCAACCCACTATAAGCGAATCATGAACGCATTGCAACACCCTATAGCGGGAATCCCTCACTCTTGCGCGACACGGAGGGCACAATAGGACATCACCAATAATAAAATATGCAAGTCAAACCAATCATAACAAGTCATCAATCACCGATAGGACAACGAAAATCTACTCGGACATCATAGGATGGCAACACATCATTGGAAAATAATATGAAGCATAAAGCACCATGTTCAAGTAGAGGGTACAGCGGGTTGCGGGAGAGTGGACCGCTGGATATAGATGGGGGAAGGTGATGAAGATTGTAAGGGCATATTTATCCCCAAGGTGTTTTGGTGATTGATGACAATGCTTTTGCGGACTAATCGTGTGCGTTAAGTTCTTTCAGAGATTCATCCATTGGCACGAGACGATTACCTCCCCTCGGTGTTTTATTCAAGATGGTGTAGCTCCTTCGTTTCTCTGTTGGTGGACTAGTTTCGTAGGAGTCACCGTACTATCAAGAGGGGATCCGCTTTGGTAAGGCTAGGGTGGAATCAACACGTACACATCCGTATCACACCCGATGTTTTCCTTCCGCTTCAATGGAGCTGCCTTTCCCTCCGTACCTGCATCGTCCTGTCCCAGCGGTAGTACCGCGGTCCTCAATGGTAGTACCACCGAAGCTCGTCAAGCGGTAGTACCGCTCCCCGAGCGGTAGTACCGCTCCCAGAGCGGTAGTACCGCTTGTGGTCTTCGGCTGTAGTACCGCAGTGGTTCCGGGCTTCTACCACCTCGACTCGAGCCCGATGTTTTTTGTGTCGGGTTTTACGGTCCTAGGAGCGGCAGTAGTGGCGGTAGTACCGCTCTTACTCCCGCGGTAGTACCGCTCTGGTGCCACGACCCTGCCCTCCTTGTTAGCGCAGTAGTACCGCTGGGTGGGAGCGGTAGTACCGCTCTTCAGCGGTAGTACCTCCCTGCCCAAGCGGTAGTACCGCTCTGTGCGTGGCTGTTCAGTGGGGTAACGGTTGGATTGTTTCCCCCACTATATAAAGGTGTCTTCTTCCCAAAAGTTGACTCGCCTCTTTCCCCCAAAGCTCCATTGTTGCTCCAAGCTCCATTTTCGCCTGCTCTCCCTAGCCAATCAAGCTTGTTGATTTGCACGGGATTGGTTGAGAAGGCCCCGATCTACACTTCCACCAAGAGAAATTTGATTCCCCCCACTTATCCCTAGCGGATCTTGTTACTCTTGGGTGTTGAGCACCCTAGACAGCTGAGGTCACCTCGAAGCCATACTCCATTGTGGTGAAGCTTCGTGGTGTTGTTGGGAGCCTCCAAGTGTTGTGGAGATAGCCCCAATCTTGTTTGTAAAGGTTCGGTCGCCGCCTTCAAGGGAACCAATAGTGGAATCACGACATCTCGCATTTTGTGAGGGAGTGAAGAGATTACAGTGGCCCTAGTGGCTTCTTGGGGAGCATTGTGCCTCCACACCGCTCTAACGGAGATGTACTTCCCCTTAAAAGGAAGGAACTTCGGTAGCACATCCTCGTCTTCACCGGCTCCACTCTTGGTAATTTCATGCCTTTACTTTTGCAAGCTTACTTGTGTTGTATCTATTGCTTGCTTGTGTGCTAATTGTCATTGCATCATATAGGTTGTCCACTTAGTTGCATATCTAGACAACCTACTTTGTTGCAAGGTTTAATTTGTTAAAGAAAAGCTTAAAAATTGTTAGTTGCCTATTCACCCCCACCCCCCCTCTAGTCAACCATATCGACCCTTTCAATTGGTATCAGAGCCTCGTCTCTTTATTAAGGACTTTGCCATCCGAAGAGTATGGTTGACACCAACGACGGTGCGGAGGAGCACTCCGGTGTGAATCCTATCTCGTCTTCGGCCAATGGGGGAACCTCGGTCTCACGTGAGGAATTCAATGTGGCTTTAGACACATTGAAAACCTCCATGACGGCCGAGGTTAAAAGCATGTTTTCTGAATTCCTAGAAGGACTTAAACTATCCACCTCGCCGATGAAGGTGGGTGATCCCACTAACAAGGTGACGGATGCCACCTCCGACAAGGGGGGAGATAATAGTGAAAAAGGTCCTTCTACTAGTGGTAGAAATGGCTCCGACATATATGCCCATGTGGAACCTCCTACTTATGGTGGACCGATTCCCACTACTCATTTAAATCATGCTGGTCCTCCTCCTAAGATTGTGAAAAATGAGGATTTTGATGCTTGGGTTTATCGTTTCAAGCGTCATTTAAAGCATGTGAATACTAATCTTTGGAGAATTATAGAAGAAGGTTTCTATCCACATGACCCAAGCAACTTCACCCCTCGAGAAGCCGTGGATAATCAATTCAATGAGAGTGCTCTCTTCATCATCCAAGATGCAATCCTTCCCGAAGATCTCCCTCATCTTCGTCCTCATGCCATGCCTAAAGACGCATGGAAATGTGTTGTGTCTCTCTATCGAGGAAGTGCTAGCATTCAACGCTCCGACTATGAAGTGGTGCAAGATGAAGCCGATGAGTTTGCAATGAAAGAAGATGAAGAACCTCGTGAGCTCTTTCGAAGAGTGACAAAACTCGCGGTCGCACTCCGAGATTATGGGAGCAAGGACACGGATGACAATTGGATCAAGCGCAAGTTCCTCAAGGCCATGATGCCCTACAACAAGGCCATGTCCTCCGTCATTCGTCAAAGACCGGACTTCCACTCCATGACCTCAAGTGAAGTGTTGGACGAGTTCGTTGCAATGAGCATCTTGGACAAGACCGCCGACAATGCGGTGCTCCATTCTCAAAGGGCAAAGAAGCCCAACCTTGCCTTGAAGGCCAAGGTTGGTGTGGAAGAATAAGAAGAAGAGGAAGATGAGGAGAGCAACCCCGAAGACACGAAGTATGATTATCATGAGCACATGGCTCTTGCCTCAAGACAATTTTGGAGTAAGAAGAATACATGACCAACTTCAACAAGAACAACTCAAGTGGCCTCAAGGGCAAGCAACGAGTTAGAACTTGTTTCAACTGTGGCAATGTGAGCCATTTCGTTGCGGATTATCCTTACGAGAAGCGGGAAGACAATGGTGGCAAGTTCATCCGAAAAGACAAAGCCAAGTCCTTCCCAAACAAGAACAACTTCACCAAGAAGACTCCTACACGCGGGTTGGTAGTTCAAGAAGAATATCGTGAGGATGACGATGATGATGAAGATAGTGAAGCAACAACTATGGCATCCGTTGCCATTGCCACAACTCCCTGGGTCTCTTTCTTCGATTCACCCAACGAGAACATCACCGCCAAGTGCCTCATGGCTAAAGCCACCAACAAGGTAACCCCCAACATCAAAACCACCATTATTCCTAATCCTCCTTCAGCGGATGGCTTTGACGATGGTAAGGGGTCTAATGAGGAGGTAAATGAATTTGAGTCCTTTATGAGTAAGCTCAAGGGCAAATCCAAGAAGCACTTCGTTGCTCTCTTGGAACAACTTGGTGAATCCAATGACATGATCGAGGCTCACGAAGAAACCATCTCTAAGATGGAAGGTCATAGTCGTGACTATGCCGATGAGATATTGGATCTCTCTAATGCTCTTGAGGAAGAGCGTGGGCATCGTTTGGCTCTTGAGGAGTCACACAACGATGACCATGCCAAATTAAAGAAAGATCTTGATCATGCTCTTGTTGTGTCTTGTGTTCTAACTTCCGAGAAGGCTAAACTTGGGGTTGATCATGCTAGACTCAAGGCCCATAAGGTCTTGAAAGGTGCTCATGCAAAACTCAAGGAGTCTCATGCTCAACTCCAAGTTAAGCTGACCAAGGAAAAGGCCACATTTCCTCACATGGTCTTAATTGATAATGCAAATGCTACTAACCCATGTTGTGAGCATGTGCATCTTGTGGAGGAGAATGCCAAGTTGAAGGAACAACTCGAGAAAGGTCTTGTGTCATGCATACAAGGCGAGAAGAACCTAAATGACCTTTTGAGCAATCAAAAGGAAGTTGTGGGCAAGGAGGGAGTTGGGTTCTCACCCAAGTCCAAGAACAAAAAGAAGAACAAGGAGAAGAATAACAAGACCAAACGACCTCCCCCACTCAAGCAAACCTTTGTGAAGGAGGGAGAGGGTGCTCCTAAGGAGAAGAAGAACAATGCGAAGAGTGGTGATGCCAAAGAGCACAAAGCCAACTCTCCCAACAAAGTCGGCGACTTTAACCCCTCTTATGTGTTGTGCCGTGCTAGTGATGGGCATGTTTATGCTAAATTTTTTGGTTCTTCTTATGAGTACATTGAATGGTCTATTTGGGTTCCTAAGACCCTTGTTACTAACATCAAAGGACCCATTACTCAATGGGTACCTAAAACCAAGCATTGATCTCTTGTAGGTGTTTGCTTCCGGTGGGGGATCATGGTTGCTCGACAATGGAGCAACAAATCATATCACCGGGAGCAAGGACTTGGTGGTGGACGTACAAATGATCCCATCTATGCCCACCAATGTCGAGTGGGGTGATGCCACACATTCTAAGGTATTGGGTCTTGGCAAGGTTGTCATTTCTCATGATCTAATGATCGAGAAAGTCATGCTTGTTGAGTCCCTTGCGTTCAATTTACTTTCCGATCGTCAACTCGCACTCATGGGCTTCGCCACCTTCTTTGATATTGGTACCGTGGCCCTCTTGTGGAGCAAGACTCTTAAAGTAGCCTTTGTTGGGCATGTCGAGAACGGTCTTTATGTGATTAACTTTTCGGAGCAACCCACTAAGACCGCGACATGCCTAATGGCTAAAGTTGATGTGGGATGGCTTTGTCATCGCCGTTTAGCCCACGTCAATATGAGATCTTTGCAAAGTCTTCTCAAGGGGGACCATGTCCGTGGACTAACAAATGTTAGTTTTGCCAAAGATCATGCTTGCAGTGCTTGTATCGAAGGAAAGCTTCATGAGACGGCTCACCCTCCCACGACTATCATCTACTCAAAGAAACCCTTGGAGCTCCTTCACATGGACCTCTTTGGGCCTCCATCCTTTGATAGTCTTGGGGGTAGAAAGTATTGCTTGGTGATTGTGGATGATTATTCAAGATACACTTGGGTATACTTCTTCAAGAGGAAGAGTGAGACTCAACAAACCGTCATCGACTTTGCAAATGAAGCTCAACGTCAACACAATGCAAAGATCTTGACAATAAGAAGTGACAACTGCACCGAGTTCAAGAACTACACCTTGGATGAGTTTCTTAGTGATGAGGGGATCAAGCATCAATATTCTGCAGCATATACCCCTCAACAAAATGGTGTTGCGGAGAGGAAGAACCGGACGTTGATGGATGCGGCAAGGACCATGATGGCGGAGTTCAAGTCTCCATACAACTTTTGGGCTGAAGCCATCAACACTGCATGTCATGCATCCAATCGGCTCTATCTCCGCAAAGGCTTGAACAAGACTCCTTATGAGATACTCACCGGGAACAAGCCCAATCTCAAGTACTTCCGGGTGTTCGGGTGTAAGTGTTTCATCCTCAAGAAAGATGTTCGTTTATCTAAATTTGAGGCTAGAGCTTATGAGGGCATATTTTTTGGTTATGCTACAAACTCTCATGCTTACCGTGTTCTCAACAAGTCCACCGGACTCATTGAGGAGATGTGTAACGTGGAGTTTGACGAAAATAACAGCTCCCAAGTGGAGCAAAGTGGTACTTGTAATGTAGGTGATGAAATTCCTCCCCAAGCCATAAGAAGAATGGGTATTGGTCATATTCTACCCATTGAGGAACCCCTTGTGGCCAAAGGAGAAGGACAATGCTCCACTCAAGTGGAGCCTTCATCTACTCAAGAGCCACACGCTTCCGAAGAACAAAGTGTAGGCCCTCATCCTCGGGAACAAGACCAAGGTCAAGATCAATCTCAAGATTATGGTGAACCTCCAATTGATGCCCAACTTCAAGTTCTCCCCCTCGAGCAAGTTCAAGATCATGAGCAAGCTCAAGATCAAGAACAAGCTCAAGACGGCGCTCAAGATGATCAAGTTAACCCTCCTCCTTCCACTTCCGAGGAGGAATTAGAGCATCGTGCCGCGAAGATTGCTTCCAAACTCACCACCAAAGGCCATCTCATGGAAAATGTGGTTGGAAGTCTAAGAAAGGGGGTAAGCACTTGTAGACAATTAGCAAACTATTGTGAACATCATGCGTTTGTCTCTTGTGTTGAACCCCAAAAGGTCTACGAGGCGCTCGAAGACTCGGAATGGCTCAATGCCATGCATGAAGAACTCAACAACTTCGAGTACAACAAGGTGTGGAGATTGGTGCCAAGGCCATCGGGGAACCACAATGTCATTGGAACCAAGTGGATCTTCAAGAACAAGCAAGGTGCTCATGGGAACATCATTCGCAACAAGGCAAGATTGGTAGCACAAGGCTACTCGAAAGTCGAGGGTATCGACTACGGTGAAACCTTTGCTCCCATTGCTCGTCTTGAATCCATATGTTTGTTGATTGCTTATGCTTCCCATCACAACTTTAAGTTGCAACAAATGGATGTGAAAAGTGCTTTTCTTAATGGTCCCATTAATGAGTTGGTTTATGTCAAGCAACCCCCGGGTTCGAGGATCCTTACTTCCCGGATCATGTGTATCAACTCGATAAGGCACTCTATGGCCTTAAACAAGTCCCACGTGCGTGGTATGACCACCTTACCGAGTTGTTACAAGATCGTGGATTTGAAGTTGGGCAAATCCATCCCACTTTTTTTACTAAGAAGGTCAAAGGGGAGTTGTTTGTGTGCCAACTATATGTTGATGACATTATCTTTGGTTCCCCTAACAAAGCTTTCAATGAAGAATTTGCCGCTCTCATGACCTCTAAGTTCAACATGTCTTCGATGGGAGAGTTGAAGTTCTTTCTTGGTTTTGATATCAAACAAAGAAGAGAAGGTACCTTCATCAACCAAGCCAAATACACTCAAGACATGCTTAAGATATTCAAGCTAAGTGATGTCAAGCCAGCCTCTACTCCGATGCCTACCAAGTGCCAACTTGACATTGATCCCAATGGTAAAGCGGTGGGTCAAAAGGTATATCACTCTATGATCGGTTCCTTGCTTTACCTTTGTGCATCTAGACCGGATATCATGTTGAGTGTGCGAATGTGTGCACGGTTTCAAGCTGCACCAAAGGAACGCCACTTTGTGGCGGTCAAGCGAATCTTTCGATATTTGGCTCATACCCCAAACTTTGGCCTATGGTACCCAAGAGGAGCTAACTTCAAGCTTGAAGGATTCACGGATTCTGATTGGGCGGGAGACAAGGTGGATAGGAAGTCCACTTCTGGAGGGTGCCAATTTCTTGGTTGCTCTTTGGTAAGTTGGTCTTCTAAGAAGCAAAGTTGTGTATCTCTCTCGTCCACCGAAGCGGAATATGTGGCGGCCGGTAGTTGTTGAGCACAACTCTTATGGATGAGGCAAACTTTAAAGGAGTACGGTGTCATGTGTGACAAAGTGCCTCTTTGGTGTGACAATGAAAGTGCCATCAAGATTTCTCTCAACCCAGTGCAACACTTCAAGACGAAGCATATTGAGATCCGGTATCACTTCATCCGGGATCACATTAGGTGAGGGGAGATCGAGCTCAAGTATGTCAACACTCATGATAACCTTGCAGATATTTTCACAAAGCCCTTGGATGAAGCAAGATTTCGCGAGTTAAGGCATGAGCTAAATATCATTGATTCGAGCAATGTGACTTGAACCCGTGCACCCCCCACCACACTCATCTTGTTGTCTAGTTTAGATGTAGGCATGGACATAGGGGGAGTGTTGTTCTCTCAATGAACTCTCCCTCCCCCCATTATGCATAAATTGATCTAGTCTTTCACGTTAACCATATTTTATGGTACTAGTGCTCCAAGGACGAGTTTTGGTCATGGGTCCAAGGTTAAAATCTTCTTGACGCCATACCTCTTGACTCAAACATAGGTGGCCTCGGCCACCGTCCTCTCTTGAAGAGGTGTGTTCTGTTCCATTGTTAGTGTGTTTGTGGCCTTGTTGGTCTTTCTTCTTGGGTGTGGTTTTTCCGTTCTTTTTGAGCTTAAGCCGTGTGTGTCTAGAGGCCTGTGGTTGCTGGGCGGTACTACCGCTGGTGGTGTGCGGTACTACCTCTCTAAGCGGTACTACCGCCCACCAGCGCGGTACTACTGCTGCGAGGCGGGGGCAGGGGGTTATATCAGGGGCAGGGGGAGTTTTCTTCTTCCCCATACCCATTCGCTCGCCCCCACGCTCTTCGTCTCTCCAGCAACCGGCGCCGCGGGAGGGCTCCGGCGGATCTCCCTCTCCGGGGCGCTCCTCTCCATTTCCTTCGGTGGAGACGATCCCCACCTTGTCCTCTTGCCATGGATGCCGTTATTGCCCCAGTTCTCTCTCTCTCTTCTTGTCTAGATTTCCAATCTAGCATCTTAGGGGCAATAGTAGTTGCACCTCTAGATTTTTGGCCAAATCTAGGCTTGAGTAGGATGGAGAAGGCTTCTAGGCAGTTTGGATTGGTGTTTGGTAGGAGTATTTTTGAATTTGGTAGGACGGTAGTACTGGATCTGACCACGGAAGTAGGAAACTGCTGTTTCCCGTCTCGAGCGGTACTACCGCTCCCTCTGGAGCGGTACTACCGCTTGGAGCGGTACTACCGCTCAGGGGTCGCGGTCAGATCCTTTTACCAGGTTCCACCATACTTTTACTAATCAGTGATCCTTTTTGGTGTTGTTTGGTGGCTTATGCTCGTTCTTTCTGGTTGTTTGTGTGTTCTTGTGTGTGGTTCCAGGTGATGAGCTTCCTGAGCATCAGGCTCGGCGTGTCAACCCCGGTCGTGCCACGTCCAAGCGGTACCGCACAACTGAGTCTGCAGGAGGTTCCTCAAGTGCTCGTCCTCCACCCCAACTCTAGAAGAAGCCTGGTGTCAAGCCGAAGCCTGGCAAAACTGTGCCAGAAATGCCTGCCAAGGAGTTCTGGGCAAGACGTCGCCGCAACCCCTATGAGGCAGACCAAGATCCCACTTTGGTCAACCGTCCGTTCTGGAACAGATTTCAGTTTGCCATCTTCTTTGATGTTCTCAAGGCCAAGAAGAACCTCTTTGTTAACGTGCACTCCATCGACACCGACTGTCGGTGTCAAATCCGGCGGATCTCGGGTAGGGGGTCCCAAGCAGTGCGTCTTAGGATCAATGGTAATAGGAGGCAAGGGACACAATGTTTACCCAGGTTCGGGCCCTCTCGATGGAGGTAAAACCCTACTCCTGCTTGATTAATATTGATGATATGGGTAGTACAAGAGGTGATCTACCACGAGATCAGAGAGGCTAAACCCTAGAAGCTAGCCTATGGTATGATTGTTGTCGTATATCTATCGACTAGCCTGGCCTTGGTTTATATAATGCACCAGAGGCCTAGGATAACAAGAGTCCTAGCCGAATACGCCGGTGGGGGAGGAGTCCTTGTCTTTATCGCCAAGTCTTGTGGATTCTTCCTTGTATGCGGCAGCTGTCCGGACTGGCCCATGAGTATACGACCATGGGGGTCCTCGGCCCAATCCAACTGATCGAGAGACGACGCGTTGAGTACCCCCTAGTCCAGGACATCGTCAGTAGCCCCCTAAACCGGTCTTCAAATTAGGGACGCTCCTCGATTCTTCCGAACTGTTTTTCATCTTCGGTTGCCGGTCTTGAAAACTGGTTCAACAAATCTTCTCATCTTCGATCTTGAGGATCGCCGAAATGCATTCGACGAGTTTACATGTTGGGTATCCGAGGAGCCCCTTTAACTTTCCGACCTTTATCAATGCCTTGTTATTTTTATGCCACACCTCGGGTTTGAAGTTTGTTCCCGGGCGGCATCGTCCTCTTGTGTCCGAGCTCTAACTCCGGACTGCATTCAAGGTATCTCTTGCAGTCGAGCACCAATGCCGGACTGCTTTCGAGCTCCAACGCCAAAACGTATCCGAACTCCAACGCCGGAATGTATCCGAACTCCAACGCCGGACTTTGTCCAAGCTCCAACGCCAAACTATATCCAAGATGTCATAGATCATCTTGGTCCAAAAAAGTTGAAGGAGTTTAGCTGAGCTCAATGCCGGAAATGCCCTCTAAGGAGCCAGCCACTTGCTTCCGAGCTATATGCCAAACTGCTTCCGAGGTGGTTAAGCACCTCGGTCATGGGCTGATTTTTGGTCAATGTTTTTTATTGATGCAATTTATTCTCTGACGAGATATATAGCCAGTAGCCCTCAAGGTGTGTACCGGTCTAAAACCCGAGATGCAACTGAAGGATGACATAAGACCGCTGATCCTAGTAACCGCTAAGACTCAGGTTGATTTGCAAAATCGGCCTGAGGATCAAGTCCTAGCTCGGCAGAACACTTCGGGACACAAAAAGTGGCATGCTCAGTCCTCGAGACTCAGGTTTGGTGCGTCGACCAACCTGAGGATCAAACTCTCCTCGGATGAACTTCAATCACTACCACCAAGCTACAAGAGCTTTGTGATGAACTATAATATGCAAGGGATGAACAAGACAATTCCTGAGCTCTTCGCAATGCTAAAGGCTACGGAGGTAGAAATCAAGAAGGAGCATCAAGTGTTGATGGTCAACAAGACCACTAGTTTCAAGAAAAAGGGCAAAGGGAAGAAGAAGGGGAACTTCAAGAAGAACAGCAAGCAAGTTGCTGCTCAAGAGAAGAAACCCAAGTCTGGACCTAAGCCTGAAACTGAGTGCTTCTACTACAAGCAAACTGGTCACTGGAAGCGGAACTGCCCCAAGTATTTGGCGGATAAGAAGGATGGCAAAGTGAACAAAGGTATATGTGATATACATGTTATTGATGTGTACCTAACTAGAGCTCGTAGTAGCACCTGGGTATTTGATACTGGTTCTATTGCTAATATTTGCAACTCTAAACAGGGACTACGGAATAAGTGAGCACTGGCCAAGGACGAGGTGACGATGCGCGTGGGAAACGGTTCCAAAGTCGATGTGATCGCGGTCGGCACGCAACCTCTACATCTACCTTCGGGATTAGTTTTAGACCTGAATAATTGTTATTTGGTGCCAGTGTTGAGCATGAACATTATATCTGGATCTTGTTTGATGCGAGACGGTTATTCATTTAAATCAGAGAATAATGGTTGTTCTATTTATATGAGTAATATCTTTTATGGTCATGCACCCTTGAAGAGTGGTCTATTTTTATTGAATCTCGATAGTAGTGATACACATATTCATAATGTCGAAGCCAAAAGATGCAGAGTTGATAATGATAGTGCAACTTATTTGTGGCACTGCCGTTTAGGTCATATCGGTGTAAAGCGCATGAAGAAACTCCATACTGATGGATTTTTGGAATCACTTGATTATGAATCACTTGGTACTTGCGAACCGTGCCTCATGGGAAAGATGACTAAAACACCGTTCTCCGGTACTATGGAGAGAGCAACAGATTTGTTGGAAATCATACATACAGATGTATGTGGACCGATGAATATTGAAGCTCATGGCGGATATCGTTATTTTCTCACCTTCACAGATGATTTGAGCAGATATGGGTATATCTACTTAATGAAACACAAGTCTGAAACATTTGAAAAGTTCAAAGAATTTCAGAGTGAAGTGGAAAATCATCGTAACAAGAAAATTAAGTTTCTACGATCTGATCATGGAGGAGAATATTTGAGTTACGAGTTTGGTTTACATTTGAAACAATGCGGAATAGTTTCGCAACTCACGCCACCCGGAACACCACAACGAAATGGTGTGTCCGAACGTCGTAATCGTACTTTACTAGATATGGTGCGATCTATGATGTCTCTTACTGATTTACCGCTATCGTTTTGGGGTTATGCTTTAGAGACGGCTGCATTCACATTGAATAGGGCAGCATCAAAATCCATTGAGACGACGCCTTATGAACTGTGGTTTGGCAAGAAACCAAAGTTGTCGTTTCTTAAAGTTTGGAGCTGCGATGCTTATGTGAAGAAACTTCAACTAGATAAGCTCGAACCCAAATCGGAGAAATGTGTCTTCATAGGATACCCAAAAGAGACTATTGGGTACACCTTCTATCGCAGATCCGAAGGCAAGACATTCGTTGTTAAGAATGGATCCTTTCTAGAAAAAGAGTTTCTCTCGAAAGAAGTGAGTGGGAGGAAAGTAGAACTTGATGAGATAACTATGTCTGCTCCCTTATTGGAAAGTAGTTCATCACAGAAATCAGTTCCTGTGACATCTACACCAATTAGTGAGGAAGATAATGATATTGATCATGAAACTTCAGATCAAGTTTCTACTGAACCTCGTAGGTCTACCAGAATAAAATCTGCACCAGAGTGGTAAGATAATCCTATTCTGGAAGTCATTTACTTGACCATGATGAACCTACGAACTATGAGGAAGCGATGATGAGCCCAGATTCCGCAAAATGGCTAGAAGGCATGAAATCTGAGATGGGATCCATGTATGAGAACAAAGTATGGACTTTGGTTGACTTGCCCGATGATCGGCAAGCCATTGAGAATAAATGGATCTTTAAGAAAAAGACTGACGCTGACGGTATTGTAACTGTCTATAAAGCTCGACTTGTTGCGGAAGGTTTTCAACAAGTCCAAGGGGTTGACTACGATGAGACTTTCTCACCCGTAGCGATGCTTAAGTCTGTCCGAATCATGTTAGCGATTGCCGCATTTTATGATTATGAAATTTGGCAGATGGATGTCAAAACTGCATTTCTGAATGGATTTCTGGAAGAAGAGTTGAATATGATGCAACCGGAAGGTTTTGTCGATCCTAAGGGAGCTAACAAAGTGTGCAAGCTCCAGCGATCAATCTATGGTCTGGTGCAAGCCTCTCGGAGTTGGAATAAACGCTTTGATAGTGTGATCAAAGCATATGGTTTTATATAGACTTTTGGAGAAGCATGTATTTACAAGAAAGTGAGTGGGAGCTCTGTAGCATTTCTAATATTATATGTGGATGACATATTGTTGATTGGAAATGATATAGAATTTCTGAATAGCATAAAAGGATACTTGAATAAAAGTTTTTCAATGAAAGACCTCGGTGAAGCTGCTTACATATTGGGCATTAAGATCTATAGAGATAGATCAAGATGCTTGATTGGACTTTCACAATGCACGTACCTTGATAAAGTGTTGAAAAGGTTCAATATGGATCAGGCGAAGAAAGGGTTCTTGCCTGTATTACAAGGTATAAAGTTGAGTCAGACTCAATGCCCGACCACTGCAGAAGATAGAGAGAAAATGAAAGGAGTTCCCTATGCTTCAGCCATAGGCTCTATCATGTATGCAATGCTGTGTACCAGACCTGATGTGTGCCTTGCTATTAGTTTGGCAGGGAGGTACCAAAGTAATCCAGGAGTGGGTCACTGGACAGCGGTCAAGAACATCCTGAAATACCTGAAAAGGACTAAGGATATGTTTCTCGTATATGGAGGTGACAAAGAGCTAGTCGTAAATGGTTACGTCGATGCAAGCTTTGACACTGATCCGGACGATTCTAAATCGCAAACCGGATACGTATTTTTATTAAACGGTGGAGCTGTAAGTTGGTGCAGTTCTAAACAAAGCGCCGTGGCGGGATCTACATGTGAAGCGGAGTACATAGCTGCTTCGGAAGCAGCAAATGAAGGAGTCTGGATGAAGGAGTTCATTTCCGATCTAGGTGTTATACCTAGTGCATCGGGACCAATGAAGATCTTCTGTGACAATACTGGTGCAATTTCCTTGGCAAAGGAATCTAGATTTCACAAGAGGACCAAGCATATCAAGAGACGCTTCAATTCCATTCGGGACCAAGTCCAAGTGGGAGACATAGAGATTTGCAAGATACATACGGATCTGAATGTTGCAAACCCGTTGACTAAGCCTCTCTCACGAGCAAAACATGATCAGCACCAAGACTCCAAGGGTGTTAGAATCATTACTATGTAATCTAAGATTATTGACTCTAGTGCAAGTGGGAGAATGAAGGAAATATGCCCTAGAGGCAATAATAAAGTTATTATTTATTTCCTCATATCATGATAAATGTTTATTATTCATGCTAGAATTGTATTAACCGGAAACATGATACATGTGTGAATACATAGACAAACATAGTGTCACTAGTATGCCTCTGCTTGACTAGCTGATTGATCAAAGATGGTTATGTTTCCTAACGATAGACATGTGTTGTCATTTGATTAATGGGATCACATCATTAGGAGAATGACGTGATTGACTTGACCCATTCCGTTAGCTTAGCACTTGATTGTTTAGTATGTTGCTATTGCTTTCTTCATGACTTATACAAAGTTCCTACAACTATGAGATTGTGCAACTCCCGTTTACCAGAGGAACACTTTGTGTGCTACCAAACGTCACAACGTAACTGGGTGATTATAAAGGCGCTCTACATGTGTCTCCAAAGGTACATGTTGAGTTGGCATAATTCGAGATTAGGTTTTGTCACTCCGATTGTCGGAGAGGTATCTCTGGGCCCTCTCGGTAATACTCATCAGTTAAGCCTTGCAAGCATTGTAACTAATGAGTTAGTTACAAAATGATGTATTACGGAACGAGTAAAGAGACTTGTCGGTAACGATATTGAACTAGGTATTGGATACCGACGATCGAATCTCGGGCAAGTAACATACCGATGACAAAGGGAACAACGTATGTTGTTATGCGGTTTGACCGATAAAGATCTTCGTAGAATATGTAGGAACCAATATGAACATCCAGGTTCCACTATTGGTATTGACCGAGAATAGTTCTAGGTCATGTCTACATAGTTCTCGAACCCGTAGGGTCCGCACGCTTAACGTTACGATGACAGTTTTATTATGAGTTTACAAGTTTTGATGTACCGAAGTTTGTTCGGAGTCCCGGATGTGATCACGGACATGACGAGGAGTCTCGAAATGGTCGAGACATAAAGATTGATATATTGGACGACTATATTCGGACACTGGAAGTGTTCCGGGTGTTTTCGGAGAAAACCGGAGTGCCGGAGGGTTACCGGAACCCCCCCGGGAGAGTTAATGGGCCACATGGGCCTTAGTGGAAAGAGAGAGGGGCGGCCAGGGTGGGCCCCGCGCCCCCTCTCCCTCTGGTCCAAATTGGACTAGGAGGGGGGGGGGCGGCGCCCCCCTCTTTCCTTCCCCCTCTCCCCCTTCCTTTCCCCCTCCTAGTAGGAGTAGGAAAGGGGGAGTCCTACTCCTACTAGGAGGAGGACTCCTCCGCCTTGGCGCGCCCACAAGGGCCGGCCGGCCTCCCCCCTTTCTCCTTTATATACGGGGGCGGGGGGGCACCCTAGAGACACACAAGTTGATCTACGGATCGTTCCTTAGCCGTGTGCGGTGCCCCCCTCCACCATATTCCACCTCGGTTATATCATCGCGGAGTTTAGGCGAAGCCCTGCGCCGGTAGAACATCATCATCGTCACCACGCCGTCGTGCTGACGGAACTCATCCCCGATGCTTTGCTGGATTGGAGCCCGGGGAACATCATCGAGCTGGACGTGTGCTGAACACGGAGGTGCCGTATGTTCGGTGCTTGGATCGGTCGGATCGTGAAGATGTATGACTACATCAACCGTGTTGTCATAACACTTCCTCTTAACGGTCTACGAGGGTACGTAGACAACACTCTCCCCTCTCGTTGCTATGCCATCACCATGATCTTGCGTGTGCGTAGGAATTTTTTTGAAATTACTACTTTCCCTAACATGAGCACCCTAGACAGTTGAGGTCACCTCGAAGCCATACTCCATTGTGGTGAAGCTTCGTGGTGTTGTTAGGAGCCTCCAAGTGTTGTGGAGATAGCCCCAATCTTGTTTGTAAAGGTTCCGTCACCGCCTTCAAGGGCACCAATAGTGGAATCGCGGCATCTCGCATTGTGTGAGGGCGTGAGGAGATTACGGTGGCCCTAGTGGCTTCTTGGGGAGCATTGTGCCTCCACACCGCTCTAACGGAGACGTACTTCCCCTTCAAAGGAAGGAACTTTGGTAACACATCCTCGTCTTCACCGGCTCCACTCTTGGTTAGTTCGTGCCTTTACTTTTGCAAGCTTACTTGTGTTGTATCTATTGCTTGCTTGTGTGCTAATTGTCATTGCATCATATAGGTTGTCCACTTAGTTGCATATCTAGACAACCTACTTTGTTGCAAGGTTTAATTTGTTAAAGAAAAGCTTAAAAAAAATTAGTTGCCTATTCACCCCCCCCCCCCCGTCTAGTCAACCGTATCGATCCTTTCAAAGATGTTGGTGAAGATGACGGCGGTGTTGGTGAAGATCGCGGTGATAATGATGGCACCCGGCGGCGTTCTGGCGCAACTGGAAGCAAGGGGGAGAGAGCCCCCCTTCTTCTTCTTCTTCCTTGACCTTCTCCCTAGATGGGAGAAGGGTTTCCCCTCTGGTCCTTGGCTCCCATGGCTTGGGAGGGCCGAGAGCCCCTCCGAGATTGGATCTATCTCTCTGTTTCTGCGTTCTCAGATTCTACCCCTTCACCGTTTCTTAAATATCCGGAGATCCGTAACTCCGATTGGGGTGAATCTTTCGCCCAGATCTTTCTCATAAAATTATCTTTCTTGCACCAAAAGAAGAGAGTCAACCGCCTTACGGGTGGCCCACGAGAGCCCAGGCCGCGCCCAGTGGAGAGGGCGCGCTCCCCTGTCTCGTGGCCACCCCGGACACTGTTTCGCGTTGATTTTACTTTCCAAAAATCATAAATATTCCAAAAAAATCTCCGTCCATTTTTATCCTGTTTGGACTCTGTTTGATATTTGTTTCTGCGAAACAAAAAACATGCAACACACAGGAACTGGCACTGGGCACCGGATTAATATGTTAGTCCCAAAAAATAATATAAAAAGTTGCCAAAAGTATATGAAAGTTGAATAATATTGGCATGGAACAATCAAAAATTATAGATACGACGGAGATGTATCAGCATCCCCAAGCTTAATTCCTGCTCGTCCTCGAGTAGGTAAATGATAAAAAAGATAATTTTTGATGTGGAATGCTACCTAGCATAATCTTGATCATAAGTCTAATCATGGCATGAATATTAAGACACGAGTGATTCAAAGCAATAGTATATCATTTGACATAAAAACAATAATACTTCGAGCGTATCAATAAAGCAATCATGTCTTTTCAAAACAACAAGGCCAAAGCAAGCTTATCCCTACAAAATCATACAGTTTGGCCATGCTTCATTTTCGTCACACAAAATGCCCCCATCATGCACAACCCCAATGACAAGCCGAGCAATTGGTTCATACTTTTTAACGCGCTTCAACTTTTTCAACCCTCACGCAATACATGAGCGCAAGCCATGGATATAGCACTATAGGTGGAATAGAATATAATAATGGAGGTTATGTGGAGAAGACAAAAAAAAAGAGAAAGTCTCACATCAACGCGGCTAATCAACGGGCTATGGATATGCCCATCAATTGATGTCAATGCGAGGAGTAGGGATTGCCATGCAACGGATGCACTAAGAGCTATAAGTGTATGAAAGCTCAATAAAAGAAACTAAGTGGGTGTGCATCCAACTTGCTTGCTCATGAAGACCTAGGGCATTTGAGGAAGCCCATCGTTGGAATATACAAGCCAAGTTCTATAATGAAAATTCCCACTAGTATATGAAAGTGACAACATAGGAGACAATCTATATGAAGAACATGGTGCTACTTTGAAGCACAAGATATGAGACTCACTACATGAAGAACATGGTGCTACTTTGAAGCACAAGTGTGGAAAAAGATAGTAACATTGCCCCTTTTTATTTATTTTCTTTTTTTCTTTTTTTTATTTTTCTTTTTTTTTCTTTGGCCTTTTTTTTGGCCTTTCTTTTTTTTCTTTTTGGGGACAATGCTCTAATAATGATGATCATCACACTTTTATTTACTTACAACTCGATACTGGAACAAAGATATGACTCTATATGAATGCTTCCGGCGGTGTACTGGGATGTGCAATGATATAGCGTAGCAATGACATCAAAAAACGGACAAGCCATGAAAACATCATGCTAGCTATCTTACGATCATGCAAAGCACTATGTCAATGAATGCTCAAGTCATGAATATGATGGAAGTTGCATGGCAATATATCTTGGAATGGCTATGGAAATGCCATAATAGGTAGGTATGGTGGCTGTTTTGAGGAAGATATAATGAGGTTTATGTGTGATAGAGCGTATCATATCACGGGGTTTGGATGCACCAGCGAAGTTTGCACCAACTCTCGAGGTGAGAAAGGGCAATGCACGGTACCGAAGAGGCTAGCAATGATGGAAAGGTAAAAGTGCATATAATCCATGGGCTCACATTAGTCATAAAGAACTCGAAACAAAGTACTACTATGCATGCCCCTAGGGGGATAGATTGGTAGGAAAAGACCATCGCTCGTCCCCGACCGCCACTCATAAGGAAGACAATCAAAGAAACACCCCATGCTTCAAGTTTGTCACACAACGGTTACCATACGTGCATGCTACGGGACTTGCAAACCTCAACACAAGTGTCTCTACAATCCACAACCACCCACTAGCATGACTCTAATGTCACCACCTTTATATCGCAAAACTATTGCAAGGAATCAAACATATCATATTCAGCGATCTACAAGTTTATGTTGGATTTTATGACTAACCATGTGAATGACCAGTTCCTGTCATCTCTCTAAAAAGATATAAGTGAAGCAAGAGAGTTTAATCTTTCTACAAAAGATATGCCCATGCTCTAACAAATATAAGTGAAGCAAAAGAGCATTCTACAAATGGCGGTTTTCTATGTAAAGGGAAACAAGCAATCCAAACTTCAAATGATATAAGTGAAGCACATGAAGCATTCTATAAAGCCACACTCAAAAGATTTAAGTGAAGTGCAATGAGCATTCTATAAATCAACCAAGGACTATCTCATACCAGCATGGTGCATAAAAGAAAAGTGAAAAATAATGCAAAAGACGCTTCAAGACTTGGACATAATGCATGAACGAAACGAATTCGAAAACATACCAATACTTGTTGAATAAAGAGGGGATGCATTCCGGGGCATCCCCAGGCTTAGACGCTTGAGTCTCCTTGAATATTTACTTGCGGTGCCTCGGGAATCCCCAAGCTTGATCTCTTGCCTCTCTTCATTTTCCTCATATCGAGACATCCTCGATTAGACACTACATCCACACAAAACTTCAACAGAAAACTCGGTAAGACCCGTTAGTATAATAAAGCAAATCACCACTCTAATTACTGTTGCAAACCAATTCATATTTTGTTTTTGCATTGTGTCTACTTTAATATAACTTCTTCATGGTTTAATCCACTAATGTAAATCGATAGATTCATCAAAACAAGCAAACTATGCATCAAAAATAGAATCTGTCAAAAACAGAACAGTCTGTAGCAATCTGAACATCCACCATACTTATGTTACCCCAAAAATTCTACCAAAATTAGGAAAAATACACAAGTTTTATAGAAAGATAGATCAAAAGGAATCAGAACCAATTGACGTTGCAGTTAAAAATGTAAAATCGCGCACTACAGCCAAAGTTTCTGTCCTGCACCGTACAAAACAACAAGCATTGTAAACATCCTAAAGGCAAACCTTAGCACATTATTTTTATAATAAAATGGAATTATATAAGGGTATAATTATTTTTGATGAAAATTTTCTATGATCAAGATTCACAAAGTTTCCGTGAGCATGAACAAAGTTCAAGGAGCTCTCCCACTTCGACAATGCTTGTCTTTCTCACTTTTACTTTCCTTTTTGAAAAGTTTTCGGTTCCCCTCTTTATTTTGTTTTGTTTTTAAACTATATAAAATCACTCAACATAAATAAATGACTCTCTAAAACTTTCAGGTTGTCTCCCTGGCAGCGCTTTCTTTAAAGCCATTAAGCTAGGCATTTAGTGCTCAAGTAATGAATCCACCCGGATCCCAAGGTATATCAAAGCCAATTTTAATTAGCAATGATTTGTAATTTAGTAGTGAGCACAAAGTAACATATATCATGCAACAACGAAGTCTAACTCTCTTCCTATGCATCGGCATGTCATAAGAGAACAATTCATGCACACATAGTAAAGGCCAATGCATAGTATAAGCAGTTTCTTGCAATTTCATAGTATTGGAAACATAGAGAGGTGGAGATAAAGTTCCTCTCTCATAATAATTGCAAGTACGAGCAGCAAGCACATGCATATTATATCTATCAAAATCATCATGTGCAACGGTAAAAGGCAATCCATCAATATAATCCTTACTAAGCGCAAACTTCTCCGATATAGTGTGGTAGGGAGAATTCAAAAAGATAATAGGACTATCATGCGTGGGTGCAATAGCAACAATTTCATGTTTAACATAAGGAACTATAGCAAGTTCATCTCCATAAGCATAATTCATATTGGCCTCTTGGCCACAAGCATAGCAAACATCATCAAAAAGGGGTATTTCAAGAGAATCAACGGGATCATAGCAATCATCATAGCAATCATCCTTCGGTAAGAATGAAGGGACATTAAATAATGTATGAGTTGGAGGGTTACTCTCATTAGAAGGTGGGCACGGGTAGCTAATCCACTCTTCCTTCTTTTGTTCTTCGCTCTCCTCATCATCTTTTTCATCCAATGAGCTCACAGTTTCAACAATTTCTTCTTCCATAGCTTCTTGCAAAATATTAGTCTCTTCTTGGACAGCGGAGACTTTCTCAATAAATGCATTAATATAGTAATTGTATTCATAATTTTCATAGCAATATCTAAGTATAGCAAGATTTTCATTCCTATAAACATCATCATCTAAAGCTTCATACTTTTCAAACAAAGATTCAATTTCATAAGCAGCCTTAAAAGCAACAAATTCTTCTATTTGTTCCACATCATAGTAATCATATATACCATTAGCATAAGAAGCTAAGGTTTCATTATCATTAAATTTGCATGAAAAGGGAAGGTGTGGAGCCTCCATCCTAGAGAAACAAGTAATATCATATCTCAAGCATAGAGCCCAGCATACCAACGCAACATAATAAATTGATCCCATAATAGTTTCCCTTTTTTTGTCGAGCAATAATCCCTAAAGTATTCACGTTGATCCAAAGTGTCTCCCATTATAAAGTTGAATGGGGTTTTCTCAGGATTATCAAAGTAGTACATAATATCTTTCGCATAATGAGAATCGAGGGTTTTAGGAGTTACCCCATCTCCATTAGTAGCAAGTACACCTAATTTTTTTGGTATTTTGCGTTCCATATCCATAACTAAAGATAGAGAACAACTTAGAACAACAAATAAAAATTACTTAGTGATAAAGCAAACAAGCACAAACGAGAATATTCACCCCACGCTATGACTCCCCGACAACGGCGCCAGAAAAAGGTCTTGATAACCCACAAGTATACGGGATAGTTGTAGCCTCTTTCGATAAGTAAGAGTGTCGAACCCAACGAGGAGCTAAAGGTAGAACAAATACTCTCTCAAGTCCTATCGGCCACTGATACGACTCTACGCACGCTTAACGTTCGCTTTACCTAGAACAAGTATGAAACTAGAAGTACTTTGTAGGAGTGATAGGATAGCTTTGCAAGATAATAAAGAACGCGTAAATAAAAAGTAGGGTCTGTTTAGATAAAGATGCAATAAAGTAAATATAGAGAGTGTGGAAAAGTGGTTTTAGGAGTTGTGAAATTGTCCCTAAGCAATTGACTATGTTACTAGACCAATAATCACTATTGCAATTCTATTTGAGGGAGAGGCATAAGCTAACGTACTTTCTCTTCTTGGATCATATGCACTTATGATTGGAACTCTAACAAGCATCCGCAAATACTAAATATTCTTTAAGGTAAAACCCAACCATAGCATTAAAGTATCAAGTCCCCTTTATCCCATACGCAACAATCCCCTTACTCGGGTTTGTGTTTCAGTCACTCACGCAACCCACTATAAGCGAATCATGAATGCATTGCAACACCCTACAGCGGGAATCCCTCACGCTTGTGCGACACGGAGGGCACAATAGGACAGCACCAATAATAAAATATGCAACTCAAACCAATCATAGCAATTCATCAATCACCGATAGGACAACGAAAATCTACTCAGACATCATAGGATGGCAACACATCATTGGAAAATAATATGAAGCATAAAGCACCATGTTCAAGTAGAGGGTACAGCGGGTTGCGGGAGAGTGGACCGCTAGATATAGATGGGGGAAGGTGATGGAGATGTTGGTGAAGATGACGGCGGTGTTGGTGAAGATCGTGGTGATGATGATGGCCCCCGGCGGTGTTCCGGCGCCACCGGAAGCAAGGGGGAGAGAGCCCCCCTTCTTCTTCTTCTTCCTTGACCTTCTCCCTAGATGGGAGAAGGGTTTCCCCTCTGGTCCTTGGCCCCCATGGCTTGGGAGGGGCGAGAGCCCCTCCGAGATTGGATCTATCTCTCCGTTTCTGCGTTCTCAGATTCTACCCCTTCACCGTTTCTTAAATATCCGGAGATCCGTAACTCCGATTGGGGTGAATATTTTGCCCAGATCATTCTCATAAAATTAGCTTTCTTGCGCCAAAAGAAGAGTGTTAACCGCCTTACGGGTGGCCCACGAGAGCCCGGACCGTGCCCAGGAGGGTAGGGCGCGCCCCCCTGTCTCGTGGCCACCCCGGACACTGTTCCGCGTTGATTTTACTTCCGAAAAATCATAAGTATTCCAAAAATATCTCCATCTGTTTTTATCCCGTTTGGACTCCGTTTGATATTGGGATTCTGCGAAACAAAAAAACATGCAACAGATAGGAACTGGCACTGGGCACTTAATCAATATGTTAGTCCCAAAAATAATATAAAAAGTTGGCAAAAGTATATGAAAGTTGAATAATATTGGCATGGAACAATCAAAAATTATAGATACGACGGAGACGTATCATGAGCCATCAAGCTAGTTGTGGAGTTGTCGACATGCTCAAAGTACACGCAACATTGAGCAGAAACAAGCATGTCCAGGAAATTAATGCGTTCATAGGGAGGCCCTTTGCTTAGAGAAGCATCTATCATTTTTTCTTTATTTCTACACCTTCTCACAGCTTTGTCTTGGCTATAGTCCTGTGAATCATTTAGATGCATAAACATGATGAACTTAAGTGCTTGTGAATGTTATCTAGTATGCATACCGTATCTTGTGAAGCTTAGTTTAGTGTGAATGTTAGCATGTCAACCTTTACAATCTATGTATATTGTGGGCATTTTATTTGACCCCTCATTTTGCCGCGCTACAACTAGTGTGAGTGTCTGCATGCACACCATCCTCTAATTTGGTGGATGCCAACCCGACCCGAAAAGCAGCTATAATTTTTTTTCAAGTTGAAAAATGTTACCGATGAGGAGCCATAATTAAGCTGGAGGCATCTCTTTTTTTCTTTCGAATGGGCAATAAGCTGGAGAGCTAGAGAGTGTCTTTAATGGGCTGCCTCTAGTGTTAAGGTCCTCCAGTATGAAACAGGGGTAGCCGACTGGGCCGATACAAAAGCCTATCCATCTTAAAGCCCATTTGTTTTTGTTTTTTGCGAGGAAAAACCCATATTTCTTGAAGAGGGGGCGATCCCAGAAAAACCCTCCTTCCTCCTCGCTTCTACTTATACTGCAGCTCATTGGACTCTCCCACTTCCGTCGCCCCCCAATTACCCCGCTCCCCATCTTCCTCACTCGTATAGAAAAACTCCGCTCACCTTCTTCCTCGCTCATACAAAAAACGCATGCTCCTCTTCTTACTCGCTCCTACAAAAAAGCTTGAGTTCACATCTTGGTGGCGTAATAAGTACCGGGATTTTTCTTAGTTCTCATGACATTCGTTTAAGGACAATAATGATGGAAGGTTATGCATCCAATCAGCCGAACAGAAACTTCATCACATTCTTCTTGTTGAATGCGAGGTTACTATTGTCCATGAGGCTTAAGTTTTTCAACAAGAAATTTCTCACGGATGGATATGTTGAACAGCAAAAAAAGAAGTTTTAGGTCGACAAATGGGCTTCTAAACGTGCTCGGCTTCTATTTACAACAACTTGTCATCATATGGCAGTAAACTTTTTGGCACCGGATGTTGATTTTATGGATCAGACCGACCCATTTGTTTGTGACTGCCAAAAACAATGGTTGGGTTATATGTTATTGCCATGCATGTTCAGTTTGGGTTTTGTTTAAACCTGATGAAAAATTAATCCTTGGGCTTTTGTATCGTTTGTAAGCTTGAGTTAGATGTTGTTGCCCTTTTCAACTCGGTTGTGACTGTCATATTTTCTTTGAAACAAGGCAAATGGCTTGCCATTTCCTTTATTAAAGAGTGAAATATTGTAATAAATCCCAACCAAGGGAAATAGCATCACTCTCGTTGGTTTCTTGAGCTCATTGTGCATTACAGAACCCAAGTGCTTAGTGCCTGCCAGCACCCACAAACTTATTTTCAGCTAGCACATGAAATAGGCTTTTATTTTTCATGAGGAAGGCTGCATGGTGGTGACAGATTTGGATTCTTACATTTGGGGCCCATAAGGAAAAAGCCTATCCAAGGAGGTGTTGACTTAGTCAACAAATGATTCTACCTTCCAGTTGTTGGATTGACATCCAACATCTGTAGTGTTTCTTCTATCTCTTGTCTTCTTCCTCCAGCAGCCCAAACCAAACCATGTCGTCAGTCCCGCCTGCTCCCACCTTACACGGCTGGGTGCGCCTCTGCTGCCCTACCGTACGCTCAAACCTTGGCTAGTCCATCCCCTCTATTCCCCCACACATCTTGTTAATCTTCGGCGATGTCAGCCCCGACCCGCACCCGCACCTGAACCAATCAACCCTCGTATTCCCCTCTGCCTGCAACTACACTACCACATCTTCTACGGCTCCTGTTCGTTCCCGTCCGAGGCCTCCTGTCGTGCTCCGCCTTGGTTCGCTCACCGTGCGTGGTGCGCCGCCGTCTGGCATTGTCAACATGGTTAACAACCGAGAGGAATAAGGAGATGATTGTATGTGGAGAGGATGACAGTAGGGACCTACTAGGATCATGGCAGTACGCAAGCAAGTTCCTCGTTATTACAAGCCCAAAAAATGGTTCCTCCTAATGGTTGGACATTTGGGTCCCACGCCATTGTCAACGTAGTCAATAAACAAAAGAATTACACTATGAGCGGCTGACATCAGGGACCCAGTAGGTAGCACGGTTGTTATTTACTTTTTTAGGAACAAGTAGTTGTTATTTAATAGTTTTAGACATGGATTAGGGTACCAACGGGGATGTGCAGGGGCTGTGGCCCGTCTAGTCAGGAATTTATTTTATGTTTACCACATCATTAGCCCACTTGTGTTTTTTCCTTCTGAAAATGGCTAGCCCGGTTTTACCTTTTCTAAAGAAATACCCAACGGCGGCCTACACGCTTTCTCAGCCCTGTTGGGCTGCAAATCTTAAGGCGAGAGCGATGTATTCGCTTGCCCAAAAAATGAAGTAGTAAGAAATGGGATGTAAATTTTAAAAACATAATTAACGGGAAATTAGTTTCAAATATCTTTTTTTAAGATTTTGAGATTTCAAATTTAATTGTTTTTGCGGGGAAAATTATGTTGGATTTTAAATTGATATAAATTTATTATTTTTAAATTAGTCTGAACATGATTCAAAATTTGGGGATTAAAACTGTTCAGACCGCACCGAAATATGGAAATTTTGTTGAATATTTAACCGTGGCCAGAATATGGGATGTAATGGTAACAAAAAGAATATGGGCTTCAAAATAATCCTTAAGAATTAGCCAATGGGTTGTACATTTATTAGCAATAATGGCAGATGGGTTGGATGTTGTTTTCCACATATTTGAGGCTAACTTGTGGGCCTACTAGGTTGACACTTACGCTTTCCTAAAAAAAGGTTGACCCGCACGCAAGACCATGTCAACTTAGTTAACACACAAGAGCAGTGACTGTTCGATGTCCATCCAACGACCATGGTGCTTCTTCAATCTCTGTTCTTCCTGCTCCAGCCGCTCAAACCAGTGTCAGCGGGACTGCCTACTCCCTCCTCCAGTGGCCGGCTGTGCTGCCACGCAGGCCTCACCGCCCCACCCTACTCCCATCGCTGGCTTCGACATCCTTGTACTCACCCAGACCTCCTGTTATTCTTCGGCGATGGCACCCTCACACTGCAGCCGAACCAGTAAACCCTTGTGATCCTGTCCGCATGGGAAACAACTGCCGAGTCTTCCCCAACTCCGGGTGATACCCTTCCTAGGCCTCACTGTCGTCCACTGCCTTGGTGCTCTCGGCACGGCGTGGTCAACATGGTCAAGGAACGAGTTCTACCGAAAGAGGACTCTACGTGGAGAGGCTGACAACAGGGTCCACGGCCACAGCAAGAACTGCCTGCTTATTATGTGCAAAATAATGATTCCTCCACCTGACAACGTGGACCCACTGGAAGGGCCTCTGTATTATGCGAAAAAAACATTTCCCCTTGATAGCTGGGACCCACCAACTATATCTTCGGATGCAAGGAAGTGCCTTCATATTGTGCACGAAAAAAATGATTCTTCCCCCTAACAGTTGGGACCCTCCAGCTATATCTTCGCATGCAAGGAAGTGCATCCTTATCCTCCCTGACAGCTGGGACCCACCCGATCAAAGTGTACGTAGCCTTGTCTATTTGGCCGTGAACGTGTACGTACATACTAGTCGATCGGTCTCTCTGCAACGACGAACCGTGGCCGAGCAAGCAGCAGCACGTGTAGTAGTAGAGCCCCGGGCATAGCAGTTCAGGCAGTCCAGTCTAAACCGTGTACACGTACATATAGCCAGATGCCAAAAAATACGGCCACGTACATACATACGGGCGCGGTCTCAAATGCCTACTCGCGCATACGTATAACTAGGGCATATATACATGGAGAGGCAACGGACAGTAGCAATGGCGTCCTGTTCATTGAAAGTCAACCGGCTGGGTCAGAATGAAGAAAACGCGTCGTGTTCATTGGGAGGAAACGGAACACGTTGTGTTCATCGGGAGCCAACCGGCTTTGAAGGAACAGCCAAAACGGGGTGTGGCATACCGTAAAACGGAGGAAACGGCCTTCTGCTCAACCGACTACGGTCAAAACGGGGTCCTGTTCATCGGGAAGGGTCTGGCATATCGCAAAATAGAGGAAATGACCTTCTGCTCGACTGACTACGGTCGAAACGGGATCCTGTTGTGACACCGCGAGACCGATGCTCCGGAAGCCTTCCAGTTACTCCCTCCGTCCCAATATTCTTGGCTTAGATTTGTCTACATACGGATGTATCTATTCACATTTTAGTGTTAGATACATCCGTATCTAGATAAATCTAAGACAAGAATTTTCGGACGGAGGGAGTATTTCGTTGTCGTTGTGTGATTTATGTTGCTTGTTGTTTTTCATCATCGCATCATCCGCATTGCATCCGCATGTTTTCATAAAACTCATAGTCGTTCGTAGTTGTCGCTCCTCGCCTTGTCTCTGTTGACCTTTCGTCAGGCCCCTTGTCTTTGTCGACCTCTCTCAGACCCCTTCGCAACCGTGTCCAAAACCTACCCCCGAACCCGAACCGGGCTGTCGTCACTGATGGTTCCGGATCATCCCCAAACATCCTAAAATATCTCCGTTTTCTTATTTGGACTCCTTACCTATTTTTTTTACTGTCCGATTGCGATTGGAGGGACGAGGTAGCCCCTAACCCAATCCACGTTATGTATATATATGGTCCAACCCTAGATCTTAGGAGCTGTCCCATCCTTCACCGTGCCACCACCCCACCGAGTCCCCCTCGGGATCTCCCCTCCACTCCCTATGCATCCTCCACTGGCCAGCCGCCCCCGATCTTCCTTGCCTTCCTTGCCCGACCAACCACCGCGCCTACAGTCTCACGCCTGAGCCTCCTCGCTCTCCATGTCGACCCAAGGAGGTGAGCTCCTCCCGAGACCAGCCGCTGCCTGGCTCGCCTCTACCTTCCCTGCCCCGAGCCACCTCACTGTCCTCGTAGTCTCCTGCAGCCTCCCGTCGCCGCGACCCCGTTTGCCTCCTCGAGCCGAAGCTCGCCGCTGCCGGCGATAGCAACAGCAACATCGTCGTCGCCCTCCTCCTCTCCTCCCGTGCACGCGTCCACTCAACCCCATCGCCCTCCTTCTTCATCGTCGCGCCGCCTGTGCTCCTCCACACTGGCCAATAGCAGCAGCGTACCCCGATGCTCTGCTCCAGATCTTGTCCTCGCCGGATTCCGCCGCCCCCAGGACAGCACCTCCGGCCTTCCCTTTTCCTTCTCTTTCTCTGCAACCTATCTCTTTTCCCCTATCTCTGAAACTTTCTTTGCTTCTCTGAACAATAGCGCCAAATATGTCGCCCCAAGCTTCATCACCGGTCGCCTCCGTCCCGCCTCCGGTCAGATCCGGCGCCCCGTGGCCGGGTCCGCTTGTCCCCGTCTGTTTGCGGTCGGGTCCCCGCCGAGTCCGCCTTGCCGGAGTTCCACCCGCGTCGCCACGCCAAGTCCCTCACTCTGTCTCTGCAACGAGCAGGACAACGCTTCGTCAGCCCCTGCATCGACCGCTGCAGCTGGGCGTTGACCACACAAAGCCAGCGCGAGGCCCACCCGCGCCAGATCCGCCAGCCCAAGTCGGCCTGCTGCACTGACCAGGCCAAGTCCGGGCAAAGTGCGCTATTCTGCTATGCTGCGCCCATCAGTTTCGGCCAATAACCACTTCTTTTTCTGTCCAGCGAATTTCCAAATTATCCAGAGGCTGCCAGTTTTGCAGAAAAGTCCCTCACATTCATGCATATAATAACTAATTAACCGTGCATCGGATTAATATGTTTTACATATGTAAAATGCTTAGAATTTTGTGTAGATTAATAATTTGCAACTTTCATCCCTTTTTAAAATGTTTAACTTTTTGTTTGAATTAATTTGCATAATTAACATGCTAGAATGGTTTATTTCATAACTAATTAACCGTAACTCTGAATTAAATAAACTTTATGTGCAAATGGGGTAGAAAAATGCATAGATTACCATGGTGCACTTTATTTGCAGTTTAACAACATTAAAATTGTGTGTAGAGTACCAAATTCAAAATATGCATATGGGGATTTTCCGAAATTGTTGTTTGTTGTTTCAGCCTCATTTTAACCTGGCTAGATAGGTAGTTTTATTATGCTTCACCTCTTGCCATGTTTAGCAACATTTAATATTGGTGAGTAGAATAAACGAGAGTCAACTAAATATTTGGATGTCGTGTTTCGTCAATATGTAACTCGTTGCATATTGAGCTCGACTTAATTTGTAGTATTGTTTGTTGCACTTTGCCATGTCATGCACATTTAAATTGGACATGCGTCATACTTGATTGCGCATCATGCCATATAGATGCTTGTGTGATTACCATGGCGTTTGCTTATTTTTGGTGTTGCTTCTTAGTTCCGGTAACGTTGCAGATTGTGAGGGTTCGTTCGACTACGTTGGTTTGTCATCTTCATGGATTCAATCTTTTTCCTAGTGGGATTTCACGCAAGATAACCGTCACCCTGGATCTCACTTCTATCTTTGTTATGCTAGTTGTCTAGATGCTATCGCTATGTCGCGCTACCTACAACTTGTTTATCAAGCCTCCCAATATGCCATGAAACAACCTCTAACCTTTTCACTATCCTAGCAAACCGTTGTTTGGCTATGTTACCGCTTTGCTCAGCCCCTCTCATAATGTTGCTAGTTGCAGGTTGTTCCATGTTGGGACATGGATATCTTGGGATATCATAATTTCTCTTATTTAATTAATGCATCTACATACTTCGTAAAGGGTGGAAGGCTCGACCTTTTGCCTGGTGTTTTGTTCCACTCTTGCCGCCTTCGTCATACCGGTGTTATGTTAATTGTTTTTGTGTCCTAATACGGTGAGGGTTTATGGGCCCCTCTTGACAGTTCGCTTTGAATAAAACTCTTCCAGCAAGGCATAACATTGGTTTTACCATTTTCCTAATAACAACTATAAACTTGCATAGGGACCGGCTAGCACCCGAGGACTCTTAATCAACCCCCCGGCCAGTGCTCCTCATGAGTGTTTGTCCAAACCTGTCACCCTCCGGTGACCGCTAGGGGTAAGTCTAGATTTGGCCAACCAGAAGTTTGGACAATCCGATCGTGGCCTGAGATGAGATATGCGGGGCTACTATCAGGGTGTCGGCACATCGGGAGGTCTTGCTGGACTTGTTTTACCATTGTCGAAATGTCTTGTGCACCGGGATCCCGAGTCTGATTGGATTTCCGAAATGGAGGATTGTCTCCGCGGATCGTAAGCTTGTGGTGGGCTAAGTTGGGACACCCCTGCAGGATTTAAACTTTTGAGAGCCGTGCCCGCGGTTATGTGGCAGATGGGAGTTTTTAATATCCGATTGTAGAGAACTTGACACCAGATTCGAATTAAAATACACCAACCACGTGCTTAACCGTGATGGTCTCTTTTCGGGTAAGTTCGAGAAGAGGACATGGTGGGGTTATGTTTGAACGTAAGTAGTTCAGGAACACTTCTTGATCATTACTAGTTTGCGATCGTTTACGTAGCTTTTCATCTTATTCTTGTACTCGTAAGTTAGCAACCATATATTGCTTAGTCGCTTGCTGCAACTTCACCACTTATCCATACCTTTCCCATTAAGCTTTACTAGTCTTGATACCCATGGTAATGGGATTATTGAGTCCTCGTGGCTCACAGTTTACTACAACAACAATTGCAGGTACAGCTAATGCGATGATTTGATGTGAGTGCGAGCTTGCTTGTTTGGAGTTCTTCTTTTTCTTCTTTTGCGATCAAGGGATATAAGTTCCAGGTCGGGAGCCTGGGCTAGCAGGGTGGATATCATTCTTCTTTTTCATTTGATTTCATCCGTAGTCAGATCCTACTCTTCTGCTTGATGAATGCTATGTGTAAGCCTTTATCTTGTATTCTCATCTATTCAGTACATGGTATGTTGTAATGATATCCACCTTGCTATGCGCTCGAAATGCAGTTATGCCCCGATCATGAATTCATCACGTGATTGAGATATAACCGCATCTTGGGCGTTACAAGTTGGTATCAAAGCCTTACCGACCTGAGGAGACCCCTTGTTTGATCGAACCGCTGCCGTTGTTGAGTCTAGAAGAAAAACTATTTTGAGTCTAGTTATATTGGAGAGCAGGATTTCTTTTTAATCCTCAGCCCCTTCGTCGCTCTGGTGAGGACTCCTGATGTGGATGTTTTGACTTCACTCTCCTCTTTTTCACTCAATTTTTTTAGGATCATGCGGGTATCTTGGGATCGTTCTGATATTCTTGTGACGAGAACATTGTTCTTGGTGCCTATTGACATTTAGGGGTTGTGGCAGTGTCTCGGGGAGTAGAGCTCCGAGGTGTTATTGTCACAATTTTATCGTTGCAGTTCTGGAATACCTGAGCTCGCTGACGTCGAAAATCTCTTTTATGCACTTAGTGGTGAGATAACCTCGATGCCACCTAGTACTGGGGAGGGAGTTCGGGAGTATAGCCACAGCTAGTATAATGGATGCTTTTTGAAGTTTGAGGTACACGATTTCCGGAGTTTTCTTGGTTATGTGTTGACGAAGGGATACAGTTGGAGCGTAGGGCTTGTTAGTTGTGTGATATATATTGTGCCTCCCTGTATCCCCAACACCAGATTGCATAACCAGAAAGTTTTGGGAGTTAATAGGTGGGAATTCAATTAGTTACCCAGGATTTCTTTTCCGCATATATATGATTTGAGATTGGGGTCCAACGTCTAGTGGTTCGCTTTTCACGGTCGATTTACGGTGGTTGCGACGCGTCTTAAAGAATCCTTGGCTATGCCGATTCGGGGACGTCTTGTTTGTCATTCGTGACGACCGATGTACGTCGTGCCCGTGGATCCACATCACGAACACTTTGGGCGAAATCTCTATCATATGTTTGTTTCCGGCTTATTCTGCAAGCCAAATCCGTGTTTTGTTTTGAGTTGTGGTATTCAAGTTGCTTCGAAGTCAAGTGTTGATTCCATACCTTTCCTAAGTGGTGTTCTCATATTTCTATGTGAATACTAATCCTTCTTGATCATCGAGGTTGTCATGTTAATTCTTTTCCGATCGGCGTGCTTCTCTTCAAGTGGATCCGATCATTTCAACATCCGCAAGATCAATTCTAAGTTTTCTCAGTAGTGTTTGTTCCATCTGTTCCTAAGTTGCCTTTGTTTTCCCACCATCCCACCCTTTACTTCAAGAACTCATATACCTTAATCAAGTATCCATTTTATCCATGTGAAGTCTCTTCATTCTTGTCAATCAAATGTTCTTACCCGGTGATTTTCATGAAGATGCTAAGGAAGCTTCAATTTCATCATTCTTTCATTCTTCATTCTCTTTTCTTCTCTGGTGGATTCAATGCAAGCTTTCGCTATTGATCATGTCCCTTTCATCCTTTCATATGCTTTCATTGCGGTGCACCTCTTTCTATTCAGGTGTCTCTATTCATATCCGGAGTGCTGAAGATATCTCAAAAGGCTCATTTTTTTCATTCAAGATCTGTTCCTTCAATTTTGAGGTTGTTACCTCATTCAAGCCATTTAATTCAACTGGTGCTATATCTCTTTAAAAATCATTCGACGGTGTTTTGTTTTGAGTGGGCCCTAACCCACAGGTATTTTCCCAGGATTTTACCTGACTCTTCTAATTTATTCGGAGCGATTCTCGAATTCTTTCAAAGTTTGACGTAAGAATGAATTATCATCAGTCATATATCTTTCTCCAAGATCTTTCAAATTCTTCATCGTTGGTTCAACCTTTTTGTTCTTCATTCCAGAGTGCCTCAACAATTCATGGTGGTGTTTCTTGTCTTCGATTGTGAGAATTCTTTTCATATCCATCCGAAGCATTTCATGAGTTCTTTCCATTTTATTTCGGCGAAAGCCATCATTTCGGAGTTATTCGTTCTCAACGTTCAGCTCTGATTCCCCAGTTGTTTCGATGCATCATTCAAGTATTCTCTAGTCAGCTTATGATCTCTTCATTCTCACGTATCTAAATTATGTCAAGTATCTTTATTCGTTTTCTAATTCTTCCTAGTGAATTGTGCCTTTCCTACATTCATTTTCAATTCTTACGGTGGTTCATTCTAGATTTCCTCTTCCTTCGTTATCGTATAAATTCATTCATTGTTTCCAAATCCCAATGGTGGTTCCATCAAGACCTTCTCAAGTTTGCGCTATATCTATCCTTAATACTTCAAGGAGAATAAGTGGCATGCCAATTCCATTGCTTGTATCAATTTAAGTTGATGGACGGTAAGCATGACATAATTCTTATCATCGAGGTGATTTAATTCCGTATCCCGGAGGCTCGTCAAAATTCCCGGATCAAGTGTTTCATCCTTTTCTTTCTAGAGTCTCAAGCTCTCAATTATATTGTCACAAGCTCCATCTAAATCAATGCAAGGCTTCACCTTGTGTTTTCAACTTCTCTTTCTTTCTATCATCCTTTTATTACCGGAGTTCTTCATGGAGGCTCTACATGGTGGTTCATCAAGGATTCCTTTCATTCTTCAATTGTTCTTCAAGATTTCTCTCGAAGTTATGATCCGCCAAGCTATAATCAAAATTAAACATGGTGCTCAACACATGTTTTATTTGAGGAGTTCAAGCATTCTTCGTCTTGCATTCCGAAGTGCAATTCTTTCTATCTTATCTTTTGAGGTGGTGTTATGTCATTCTTGATAATTTCCCTTTGTGTTTCATGATTCACAAGTTGTGAAGAATGAGATATTTTAAAACCATCATTTTCTCTTGGTTCAAGAGATCTTTTCAACCCAGCAATTTCTTTATTGGAGTTATCTTGGGTTATATTTCCCCTAAAGACTTCTCGAAGGAATGTTGCTATTTGTGGTGCTTATCAATGATCTAAGTTTTGTCCTATTCTCTCGGTAAAAGGAGTTTCCATCTCCTTGTTGATATCAATCAAATCAAGCGTCTCCATTAGTGACCGATTGTCACCCCGTAATTTTGAGATGTTTTCCGTAAGCTCACAACAAGCTTGTTCTTTTGTTGTTGATTTTTCAACAACTCCGTTCAACCCTTCTTCGTAAGGATGTTTTTCAAATTCATTTGCGGTAGAAGATCTTGTTGTTTTCTCCGTTCTTTTTCATTCCATTATTTCATTTGTTCCGAAGGCATTATGATGTTGCTCTCTACGATCTATCATCCCATCATGGTCAAGTTCATGTTCTATTCCTTGTATTTTCAATCTGAATGCTGCCCAAATTATATCCTTCTCATTCGTTGTCTATCTCGTTTAAACCTGAGTGGTTTTCAAATTCTTTATTGTCCCTTGTGCTCTTTTCATGCCCTTGCAAACTTTAAGGTTCTTTGGTTTCACTCGTTTGTCAAAGAACCAACTTAATTTTACCTCTTCCTTTTCCACTTCTCTCCGGTGCCATCCCTAGGATCTCGGGTCGAGATCCTCTGTTAGTGTGGGAGAGTTGTGACACCCCGAGACCGACGCTCCGGAAGCCTTCCAGTTATTTCGTTGTCTCCACGTGACTTATTTTGCTTGTTGTTTTTCCTCATCGCATCATCCGCATTGCATCCGCATGTTTTCATAAAACTCATAGTCGTTCGTAGTTGTCGCTCCTCGCCTTGTCAACATTGACCTTTCATCAGGCCCCTTGTCTTTGTCGACCTCTCTCAGACCCCTTCGCGTTTGTGTTCGAAACCTACCCCCTAACCCGAACCGGACTGTCGTTACCGATGGTTCCGAATCATCCCCAAACATCCCTAAAATATCTCTGTTTTCTTATTTGGACTCCATACCTATTTTTTTGTCGACCGTCCGATTGCGATCGGAGGGACGAGGTAGCCCCTAACCTAATCCACATGATGTATATACATCGTCAAACCCTAGATCCTAGGGAGCTGTCCCATCCTTCCTATTCCGCGTTGCCACTCCACCGAGTCCCCCTCGGGATCTCCCCTCCACTCATGATGCATCCTCCACTAGCCAGCCGCCCCTGATCTTCCTCGCCTTCCATGCCCGACTAACCACCACGCCTGCAGCCTCCTTGCTCTCCTCGTCGACCCAAGGAGGCGAGCTCCTCTCGAGACCAGCCGCCGCCTGGCTCGCCTCTACCTTCCCTGCCCCGAGCCACCTCACCGTCCTTGCAGTCTCCTACAGCCTCCCGTCACCGCCACCCCATTTGCCTCCTAGAGCCGAAGCTCGCCGCCGCCGGCGATAGCAACAGCAACATCGTCGTCGCCCTCCTCCTCTCCTCCCGTGCGCGCGTCCACTCAACCCTGTCGCCCTCCGTCTTCATCATTGCGCTGCCCGTGCTCCTCCGCACTGGCCAACAGCAGCAACGTACCCCAGCGCCCTACTCCAGACCTCGTCCACGCCGGACTCCACCGCCCCCAGGACAGCACCTCTGGCCTTCCCTTTTCCTTCTCTTTCTCTGCAACCAATCTCTTTTCCCGTATCTCTGAAACTTTCTTTGCTTCTCTGAACAACAGCGCCATAGATGCCACCCAAGCTTCATTGCCGGTCACCTCCGTCCTGCCTCCGGACAGATCCGGTGCCCCGTGGCCGGGTCCGCCTATCCCCCTCTGTTTCCAGCCAGGTCCCCGCCGAGGCCGCCTTGCCGGAGTTCCAGCCACCTCGCTCCGCCAAGTCCCTCGCCCTGTCTCTGCAACAAGCAGGACGATGCCTTGTCAGCCCCTGCGTCGACCGCTGCAGCTGGGCCTTGACCACGCCATGCCAGCGCGAGGCCCGCCCGCGCCAGATCCGCCAGCCCAAGCCGGCCTGCTGCACTAACCAGGCCAAGCCCATGGTGAGCAGCGCCCTCCTATTCCTCGTTGTGCGCTATTCTGCTATGCTGCGCCCATCAGTTTCGGCACATAACCTATTTTTTTCTATCCAGCGAATTTCCAAATTATCAGATGCTGCCAGTTTTGCAGAGAAGTCCCTCATGTTCATGCATATAATAACTAATTAACCGTGCATCGGATTAATATGTTTTATATATGGAAAATGCTTAGAATTTTGTGTACATTAATAATTTGCAACTTTCATCCCTGTTTAAAATGTTTAACTTGTTGTTTGAATTAATTTGCATAATTAACATGCTAAAATGGTTTATTTCATAACTAATTAATGGTAACTTCGAATTAAATAAACTTTATATGCAAATGGGGTAGAAAAATGCATAGATTACCATGATGCAGTTTATTTTGCTGTTTAACAACATTAAAATCGTGAATTGTATTTATAAGGAAAGGGACAACACAACACAATTACTCAGGTGCCCCTGGCGGTTCACATCTGATGGACACGTGGCAAACATGCAACAAATTGGAAGTTGTTCCATGTTCCCACGCACGCCTGGATTGTCGGGTGGTCGTTCCGGCTTCTCCGGTTTTCAGGCAATAAGGATAAAGAATTAAAAATAGATTAAATGTTTGTCAGGTTGTCATCTGCTGACAAGGACTCTCTCTATATATATATAATACACACACACACACACACACACACACACACATATATATATATATATACATACATATATATATATATATATATATATATAGAACCAAATCAACATTGTGAATATAAGTCATGAAGACAAATCAATGTTGAAGACAATCCAAATGCGAAGACTTTGCAATTGTAACGCCAAGAGAAACACTTCAACAAGAATGGTGGTGGGGTTACCCACCGTATAGGAAGTATTAGACCCAGACACGGCGCATAATTATCGTGGCACTCCAAAGTCAAATTCCACATTAATGTATTCACACTCAGAGGGTAAGTCTTCATTAATTGAAGATATACGTTACTTCGTGTGTTGCACATCTAAGTCATCAACATGCATAAGCATTAGGATGTGTGTCCATTCACAGGACATTCGAGGATTCTAAGATATTTAGCTCACACCACAAATTGAAAAACCTTTTCTCATCCAAGGGCTTAGTGAAAATATCTGCCAATTGCTCTTCAGTGTTGACGTGAATGATATCAATGTCTTCCTTGTTGACATGATCTCTGAGAAAGTGATGACGGATCTGAATGTGTTTTGTCTTCGAGTGCTGACTGGATTCTTGGAAAGCGTGATGGCGCTTTCATTGTCACAGAAGAGTGGCACATTTTTCATGTTTATGCCATAGTCCTTGAGAGTTTGCTTCATCCATAGAAGCTGAGCACAGCACAATCCAGCAGCAATGTATTCAGATTCAGCACTGGAGAGTGTTGGAAATATGCCCTAGAGGCAATAATAAAAGGATTATTATTATATTTCCTTGTTCATGATAATTGTCTTTTATTCATGCTATAATTGTATTATCCGGAAATCGTAATAGACGTGTGAATACATAGACCACAATATGTCCCTAGTGAGCCTCTAGTTGACTAGCTCGTTGATCAATAGATAGTCATGGTTTCCTGACTATGGACATTGGATGTCATTGATAATGGGATCACATCATTAGGAGAATGATGTGATGGACAAGACCCAATCCTAAGCGTAGCACAAGATCGTGTAGTTCGTTTTGCTAAAGCTTTTCCAATGTCAAGTATCTTTTCCTTAGACCATGAGATCATGTAACTCTCGGATACCGCAGGAGTGCTTTGGGTGTACCAAACGTCACAACATAACTGGGTGACTATAAAGGTGCACTACAGGTATCTCTGAAAGTGTCTATTGGGTTGACATAGATCGAGACTGGGATTTGTCACTCCATATGACGGAGAGGTATCTCTGGGCCCACTCGGTAATGCATCATCATAATGAGCTCAAAGTGACCAAGTGTCTGGTCACGGGATCATGCATTACGGTACGAGTAAAGTGACTTGCCGGTAACGAGATTGAACAAGGTATTGGGATACCGACGATCGAATCTCGGGCAAGTAATGTACCGATTGACAAAGGGAATTGTATACGGAGTTGCTTGAATCCTCGACATCGTGGTTCATCCGATGAGATCATCGAGGAGCATGTGGGAGCCAACATGGGTATCCAGATCCCGCTGTTGGTTATTGACCGGAGAGCAGTCTCGGTCATGTCTGCGTGTCTCCCGAACCCGTAGGGTCTACACACTTAAGGTTCGATGACGCTAGGGTTGTAAAGATATTAGTATGCAGCAAACCGAAAGTTGTTTGGAGTCCCGGATGAGATCCCGGACGTCACGAGGAGTTCCGGAATGGTCCGGAGGTAAAGAATTATATATGGGAACTCGAGTTTCGGCCATCAGGGAAGTTTTGGGATTCACCGGTATTGTACCGGGACCATCAGAAGGGTCCCAGGGGTCCACCAGGTGGGGCTACCCATCCCGGAGGGCCCCATGGGCTGAAGTGGGAGGGGAACCAACCCCTGGTGTGCTGGTGTGCCCCCCTGGGGCCCCCTCTGCGCCTAGGGTTGGGAACCCTAGGGGAGGGGGCGCCTCCATTTGCCTTGGGGGGCAAGTCTCCCCCCTTGGCCGCCGCCCCCCCTAGGAGATCCCATCTCCTAGGGCCGGCGCCCCCCTGGGGTCCCTATATAAAGAGGAGGGGTGGGAGGGAAGCCGCACCTTGACACCTGGCGCCTCCCTCCCCCCTTGCTACACCTCTTCCTCCCGTAGTAGCTTGGCGAAGCCCTGCCGGAACCCTGCTGCATCCACCACCACGCCGTTGTGCTGCTGGATCTTCATCAGCCTCTCCTTACCCCTTGCTGTATCAAGAATGAGGAGGTGTAAGGCTGACCATACGTGTGTTGAACGTGGAGGTGCCGTCCGTTCGGCGCTAGGATCTCTGGTGATTTGGATCACGACGAGTACGACTCCCTCAACCCCGTTCTCTGAACGCTTCCGCTCACGATCTACAAGGGTATGTAGATGCACGCTTCTCTCTCTTTGCTAGATGAACTCATAGATTGATCTTGGTGAACATAGGAATTTTTTTATTTTATGCAACGTTCCCCAACAGTGGCATCATGAGCTAGGTCTATGCGTAGTTCTCTATTGCACGAGTAGAACACAAATCTGTTGTGGGCGTAGATGTTGTCAACTTTCTTGCCACTACTAGTCTTATTTTGCTTCAGCGGTATTGTGGGATGAAGCGGCCCGGACCGACCTTACATGTACGCTTACGTGAGACAGGTTTCACCGACTGACATGCACTAGATGCATAAGGTGGCTAGCGGGTGTCTGTCTCTCCCACTTTAGTTGGAGCGGATTAAATGAAAAGGGTCCTTATGAAGGGTAAATAGAAGTTGACAAATCACGTTGTAGCTTTATCGTAGGTAAGAAAACATTCTTGCTAGAACCCTATTGCAGCCACGTAAAAGCTGCAACAACAATTAGAGGACGTCTAACTTGTTTTTGCAGCAATTGCTTTGTGATGTGATATGGCCAAAAGTTGTGATGAATGATGAATGATATATCGCGATGCATGAGATCATGTTCTTTTAATAGGAATCACAACTTGCATGTCGATGAGTATGACAACCGGCAGGAGCCATAGGAGTTGTCTTAATTATTGTATGACCTGCGTGTCAATGATTCAACGCCATGTAATTACTTTACTCTATTGCTAAACCATTAGCCATAGTAGTAGAAGTAATAGTTGGCGAGCAACTTCATGGAGACACGATGATGGAGATCATGATGATGGAGATCATGGTGTCATGCCAGTGATGAAGATGATCATGGAGCCCCGAAGATGGAGATCAAAGGAGCTATATGATATTGTCCATATCATGTCACTACTATATAATTGCATGTGATGTTTATTATGTTTATGCATCTTGTTTACTTAGAACGACGGTAGTAAATAGGATGATCCCTTATAATAATTTCAAGAAAGTGTTCCCCCTAAGTGTGCGCCGTTGCTAAAGTTCGTCGTTTCGAAGCACCACGTGATGATCGGGTGTGATAGATTCCTACGTTCACATACAATGGGTGTAAGACAGTTTTACACATGCAAAAACACTTAGGTTAACTTGACGAGCCTAGCATGTACAGACATGGCCTCGGAACACAGAGACCGAAAGGTCGAACATGAGTCGTATGGAAGATACGATCAACATGGAGATGTTCACCGATGATGACTAGTCCGTCTCACGTGACGATCAGACACGGCCTAGTCGACTCGGATCATGTAACACTTAGATGACTAGAGGGATGTCAAATCTGAGTGGGTGTTCATTAAATAATTTGATTAGACGAACTTAATTATCATGAACTTAGTCTAAAATCTTTGCAAAAATGTCTTGTAGATCAAATGGCCAACGCTCATGTCAACATGAACTTCAACGCATTCCTAGAGAAAACCAAGCTGAAAGATGATGGCAGCAACTATACGGACTGGGTACGGAACCTGAGGATCATCCTCATAGCTGCCAAGAAGGCATATGTCCTAGAAGGACCGCTAGGTGAAGCACCCATCCCAGAGAACCAAGACGTTATGAACGCTTGGCAGTCACGTGCTGATGATTACTCCCTCGTTCAGTGTGACATGATTTACAGCTTAGAACCGGGGCTCCAAAAGCGTTTTGAGCAACACGGAGCATATGAGATGTTCGAGGAGCTGAAAATGGTTTTCTAAGCTCATGCCCGGGTCGAGAGATATGAAGTCTCCGACAAGTTCTATAGTTGTAAGATGGAGGAAAACAGTTCTGTCAGTGAGCACATACTCAAAATGTCTGGGTTGCACAACCGCCTGTCCCAGCTGGACATTAACCTCCCGGACGAGGCGGTCATTGACAAAATCCTTCAGTCACTCCCACCGAGCTACAAGAGCTTTGTGATGAACTACAATATGCAGGGGATGGTGAAAACTATTCCTGAAGTATTTTCAATGCTGAAGTTGGCAGAGGTAGAAATCAAGAAAGAACATCAAGTGTTGATGGTCAATAAAACCACCAAGTTCAAGAAGGGCAAGGGTAAGAAGAACTTCAATAAGGACGGCAAAGATGTTGCCGCGCCCGGTAAGCCAGTTGCCGGGAAGAAGTCAAGGAATGGATCCAAGCCTGAGACTGAGTGCTTTTATTGCAAAGGGAAGGGTCACTAGAAGCGGAACTGCCCCAAATACTTAGCGGACAAGAAGGCCGGCAACACTAAAGGTATATGTGATATACATGTAATTGATGTGTACCTTACCAGTACTCGTACTAACTCCTGGGTATTTGATACCGGTGCCGTTGCTCATATATATAACTCACAGCAGGAGCTGCGGAATAAGCGGAGACTGGCGAAGAACAAGGTGACGATGCGCGTCGGGAATGGTTCCAAGGTCGATGTGATCGCCGTCGGCACGCTACCTCTACATTTACCCACGGGATTAGTTTTAAACCTCAATAATTGTTATTTAGTGCCAAGTTTGAGCATGAACATTGTATCTGGATCTCATTTAATGCGAGATAGCTACTCATTTAAATCCGAGAATAATGGTTGTTCTATTTATATGAGAGATATGTTTTATGGTCATGCCCCGATGGTCAATGGTTTATTCTTAATGAATCTCGAACGTAATGTTACACATATTCATAGTGTGAATACCAAAAGATGTAAAGTTGATAACGATAGTCCCACATACTTGTGGCACTGCCGCCTTGGTCACATTGGTGTCAAGCGCATGAAGAAGCTCCATGCTGATGGACTTTTAGAGTCTCTCGATTATGAATCATTTGACACATGCGAACCATGCCTCATGGGCAAAATGACCAAGACTCCGTTCTCCGGAACAATGGAGCGAGCAACCAACTTATTGGAAATCATACATACTGATGTGTGTGGTCCAATGAGCATTGAGGCTCGCGGAGGATATTGTTATCTTCTCACTCTCACTGATGACTTAAGTAGATACGGGTATGTCTACTTGATGAAACACAAGTCTAAGACCTTTGAAAAGTTCAAGGAATTTCAGAATGAAGTAGAGAATCAACGTGACCGAAAAATAAAGTTCTTACGATCAGATCATGGAGGAGAAAATTTAAGTCACGAATTAGGTACGCACTTAAGGAAATGTGGAATCGTTTCACAACTCACGCTGCCTGGAACACCTCAGCGTAATGGTGTGTCCGAACGTCGTAATCGCACTCTATTGGATATGGTGCAATCTATGATGTCTCTTACCTATTTACCGCTATCATTTTGGGGATACGCTCTAAAGACAGCTACACTCACTTTAAATAGGGCTCTGTCTAAATCCGTCGAGACGACACCGTATGAATTATGGTTTGGGAAGAAACCTAAGCTGTCATTTCTAAAAGTTTGGGGATGCGAAGCTTATGTCAAGAAACTTCAACCTGAAAAGCTCGAACCCAAGTCGGAAAAATGTGTCTTCATAGGATACCCCAAGGAAACCATTGGGTATACCTTCTACCTTAGATCCGAAGGCAAGATCTTTGTTGCCAAGAACGGATCCTTTCTGGAAAAAGAGTTTCTCTCGAAAGGAGTAAGTGGGAGGAAAGTAGAACTCGATGAAGTACTACCTCTTGAATCGGAAAGTAGTGCAGCTCAGGAAAATGTTCCTGTGGTGCCTACACCGACTAGAGAGGAAATTAATGATGATGATCAAGGTACTTCAGATCAAGTTGCTACTGAACTTCGTAGGTCCACAAGGACATGTTCCACACAAGAGTGGTATGGCAACCCTGTCCTGGAAATCATGTTGTTAGACAACAGTGAACCTTCGAACTATGAAGAAGCGATGGCGGGTCCAGATTCCAACAAATGGCTTGAAGCCATGCAATCCGAGATAGAATCCATGTATGAAAACAAATTATGGACTTTGACAGACTTGCCCGATGATCGGCGAGCGATAGAAAACAAATGGATCTTTAAGAAGAAGACGGACGCGGATGGTAATGTTGCCATCTATAAAGATCGACTTGTCGCTAAGGGTTATCGGCAAGTTCAAGGGGTTGACTATGATGAAACTTTCTCTCCCGTAGCAAAGCTGAAGTCCGTCCGAATCATGTTAGCAATTGCCGCATACTATGATTATGAGATATGGCAGATGGACGTCAAAACGACATTCCTTAACGGCTATCTTAAGGAAGAACTGTATATGATACAGCCGGAGGGTTTTGTCGATCCTAAGAATGCTAACAAGGTATGCAAGCTCCAGCGATCCATTTATGGGCTGGTGCAAGCATCTCGGAGTTGGAACATTTGCTTTGATGAGATGATCAAAGCGTTTGGGTTTATGCAGACTTATGGAGAAGCCTGCGTTTGCAAGAAAGTGAGTGGGAGCTCTGTAGCATTTCTCATATTATATGTAGATGACATACTTTTGATGGGAAATGATATAGAACTTTTGGACAGCATTAAGGCCTACTTGAATAAGTGTTTTTCAATGAAGGACCTTGGAGAAGCTGCTTACATATTAGGCATCAAGATCTATAGGGATAGATTGAGACGCCTCATAGGTCTTTCACAAAGCACATACCTTGATAAGATATTGAAGAAGTTCAATATGGATCAGTCCAAGAAAGGGTTCTTGCCTGTGTTGCAAGGTGTGAGATTGAGCTCGGCTCAATGCCCGACCACGGCAGAAGATAAAGAAGAGATGAGTGTCATCCCCTATGCCTCAGCCATAGGATCTATTATGTATGCCATGCTGTGTACCAGACCAGATGTAAACCTTGCCGTAAGTTTGGTAGGAAGGTACCAAAGTAATCTCGGCAAGGAACACTGGACAGCGGTCAAGAATATCCTGAAGTACCTGAAAAGGACAAAGGACATGTTTCTCGTCTATGGAGGTGACGAAGAGCTCGTCGTAAAGGGTTACGTCGACGCTAGCTTCGACACAGATCTGGATGACTCTAAGTCACAAACCGGATATGTGTATATGTTGAATCGTGGAGCAGTAAGCTGGTGCAGTTGCAAGCAAAGCGTCGTGGCGGGATCTACATGTGAAGCGGAGTACATGGCAGCCTCAGAGGCAGTGCATGAAGCAATATGGATGAAGGAGTTCATCACCGACCTAGGAGTCATACCCAATGCGTCGGGGCCAATCACTCTCTTCTGTGACAACACTGGAGCTATTGCCCTTGCCAAGGAGCCCAGGTTTCACAAGAAGACCAGGCACATCAAGCACCGTTTCAACTCGATCCGTGAAAATGTTCAAGATGGAGACATATATATTTGCAAAGTACATACGGATCTGAATGTCGCAGATCCGTTGACTAAACCTCTTCAGCGAGCAAAACATGATCAACACCAGAATTCTATGGGTGTTTGATTCATCACAATGTAACTAGATTATTGACTCTAGTGCAAGTGGGAGACTGTTGGAAATATGCCCTAGAGGCAATAATAAAAGGATTATTATTATATTTCCTTGTTCATGATAATTGTCTTTTATTCATGCTATAATTGTATTATCCGGAAATCGTAATACACGTGTGAATACATAGACCACAATATGTCCCTAGTGAGCCTCTAGTTGACTAGCTCGTTGATCAACAGATAGTCATAGTTTCCTGACTATGGACATTGGATGTCATTGATAACGGGATCACATCATTAGGAGAATGATGTGATGGACAAGACCCAATCCTAAGCATAGCACAAGATTGTGTAGTTCGTTTTGCTAGAGCTTTTCCAATGTCAAGTATCTTTTCCTTAGGCCATGAGATCGTGTAACTCCCGGATACCATAGGAGTGCTTTGGCTGTACCAAACGTCACAACGTAACTGGGTGACTATAAAGGTGCACTACAGGTATCTTCGAAAGTGTCTGTTGGGTTGACACGGATCGAGACTGGGATTTGTCACTCCGTATGACGGAGAGGTATATCTGGGCCCACTCGGTAATGCATCATCATAATGAGCTCAAAGTGACCAAGTGTCTGTTCACGGGATCATGCATTACGGTACGAGTAAAGTGACTTGCCGGTAACGAGATTGAACAAGGTATTGGGATACCGACGATTGAATCTCGGGCAAGTAATGTACCAATTGACAAACGGAATTGTATACGGGGTTGCTTGAATCCTCAACATCGTGGTTCATCCGATGAGATCATCGAGGAGCATGTGGGAGCCGACATGGGTATCCAGATCCCGTTGTTGGTTATTGACCAGAGAGCAGTCTCGGTCATGTCTGCATGTCTCCCGAACCCGTAGGGTCTACACACTTAAGGTTCGGTGACGCTAGGGTTGTAAAGATATTAGTATGCAGCAAACTGAAAATTGTTCGGAGTCCCGGATGAGATCCCGAATGTCACAAGGAGTTCCGGAATGGTCCAGAGTTAAAGAATTATATATGGGAAGTCGAGTTTCGTCCATCGGGAAAGTTTTGGGATTCACTGGTATTGTACCGGGACCACCGGAAGGGTCCCGAGGGTCCACCGGGTGGGGCCACCCATCCCGGAGGGCCCCATGGGCTGAAGTGGGAGGGGAACCAGCCCCTGGTGGGCTGGTGTGCCCCCCTGGGCCCCCCTCTGCGCCTAGGGTTGGGAACCCTAGGGGAGGGGGCGCCTCCACTTGCCTTGGGGGACAAGTCTCCCCCCTTGGCCGCCACCCCCCTAGGAGATCCCATCTCCTAGGTCCGGCGCCCCCCTAGGGTCCCTATATAAAGAGGGGGGGTGGGAGGGAAGCCACACCATGACACCTGGCGCCTTCCTCCCCCCTTGCTACACCTCTTCCTCCCGTAGTCGCTTGGCGAAGCCCTGCTGGAACCCTGCTGCATCCAGCACCACGCCGTCGTGCTGCTGGATCTTCATCAACCTCTCCTTCCCCCTTGATCGATCAAGAAGGAGGAGACGTCATGCTGACCGTACGTGTGCTGCTGGATCTCCGGTGATTTGGATCACGACGAGTACGACTTCCTCAACCCCGTTCTCTAAACGCTTCCGCTCGCGATCTACAAGGGTATGTAGATGCACTCCTCTCTCTTGTTGCTAGATGAACTCATAGATTGATCTTGGTGAATGTAGGATTTTTTTTATTTTATGCAACGTTCCCCAACAGAGAGTGACACACGGTTCTGCTTCTTTGAAGACCAACAGACAAGTGATCGACCGAGAAAGTGACATGTTCCTGAGGTGGATTTGTGATCAACCTTGTCACCAGCATAATTAGCATCAGAATACCTAATCAGATCAAATGTTGAGCCTTTTGGATACCATAATCCTATCGTTGGGGTGTAAGCCAAATATCAAAGAATTCGCTTCGCCGCTAGGTGATGCGACTCCTTTGGTGCCGCTTAGAATCGGGAACAAATGCAAAGCTAATCATTATATCTGGCCTAGATGCACATAAGTAAAGTAAGGAACCAATCATGGAGCGGTATACCTTTTGATCGAACTCTTTAAAATTGTCGTCAGGACCCAGATGACTTTTGGTTGGCATTGGCGTCGTGTATCCTTTGTAGTCTTGCGTTCCAAACTTCTTCAGGAAATCTTTGAGGTATTTCTCTTGTGATATGAAGATGCCATTTCTCTGCTGACGGATTTGAAGACCAGGGAAGAACTTCAGCTCACCCATCATGGATATCTGATATTGCTCTTGCATCATGTGCCCAAACTCATCGTTGTATCTCTTGTCGGTGCAGCCGAAGATAATGTCATCCACATAGATTTGGCACACAAACAGTTCACCGTCGTATGACTTCGTGAAGAGTGTTGGATCTAGTGAACCAGGTTTGAAGCCTTTGCTCTTCAAGAAGTCTTTGAGCGTGTCATACCAAGCGCAGGAGCTTGTTTGAGGCTATACAGTGCCTTGTTGAGCTTGTACACCATATCAGGATGTTTTGGATCTTCAAAGCTAGGTGGTTGTGCAACATACAATTCTTCTTCAATCTTGCCATTGAGAAAGGCACTCTTCACATCCATTTGGTACAGAAGGATGTTATGATGATTGGCATATGCAAGAAGTATGCGAATGGCTTCAAGTCTTGCCACGGGAGCAAATGTTTCATCAAAGTCAATCCCCTCCATCTGAGTGTAACCTTGAGCAACCAGACGAGCCTTGTTTCTGACAACTTGACCATGTTCATCTTGTTTGTTGCGATAGATCCATTTGGTGCCAATGATATTATGTTTGCGAAGATCAAGACGCTTGACTAGTTCCCAGACATTATTCAGCTCGAATTCATGAAGCTCTTCTTGCATGGCTTGAATCCATTCAGGTTCCATAAAGGCTTCAACAACTTTCTTGGGTTCAGATATAGAGACAAACGCAAAGTGCCCACAGAAATTTGCCAGTTGTGTTGCTCTTGAACGAGTGAGTGGACCAGGTGCATTGATGTTGTCAATTATCTTCCCAATCTGTACTTCATTTGCAACACGGGGATGTACTAGATGAAGATTTTTCCCATCTAGATCATTGTCTTCAGCTTCAGCATTGACTTCAGGGTGAACATTGTCTTCAAGTTGACTTGGTGCAATGATGAGTTCGTCTTCAGCCTGAGGTTCCCATGAGCTTGATAGATTCACTAGGAGGGACTTCATCTAGCACATTTGGCAGGTGCTCTCTTTGCGAGCCGTTAGTCTCATCGAACCAGACATCCACAGTTTCAACCACTTTATAGTGAAATAGGTTGAAGACTCTAGGAGTGTGAGTCCTTTCGGTATCCAAGCATAAAACCTTCATGTGCTTTCGGTGCAAATTTTGAAGTGTGATGTGGATCCTTGATCCAGCACCTAACACCAAATACTCTAAAGTGACTGAAGTTTGGCTTATTACCAGTTAGCAGCTCATATGATGTCTTCCTTGGAGTCTTGTACTGATCTAGCATCGTTTGAGCCATCTCGATGAGGGTTCTGTTCTTGCACTCCACGATGCCATTCTGCTGAGGTGTGTAGGGAGCAGAAAACTCATGAGTGATGCCCAGTGTATCAAGGTAAGTGTCGAGGCCGGTGTTCTTGAATTCTGTGCTGTTGTCACTTCTGATGTGCTTGATCTTGACACCATAGTTCATCATGGCATGATTTGCGAAGCGTCTGAAGACATCTTGCACTTCAGTCTTATAGAGAATTATATGCACCCAAGTATATCTTGAGTAATCATTAACAATAACGAAACCATACAGACAAGAAGTGGTAGTAAGAGTAGAGTAATGAGTAGGGCCGAATAAGTCCATGTGAAGCAGCTCGAAGGGTTGAGATGTCGTCATGATTGTCTTTGATGGATGCTTGGCCCTAGTCATCTTCCTAGCTTCAGAGGCACCACATAGATGGTCTTTCTTTGAACTTGATGCCTTCGATGCCCACGACATGCTTCTTCTTCGCGAGAGTGTACATGTTCCTCATGCCCGCATGTCCTAGCCTTTGATGCCAGAGCCAGCACTCTGAAGCTTTTGCTAGAAGACATACGGCTAGTTGTTGTCCTGCTGAGAAATCTACCATATACAGATCATCCTTTTGATACCCTTCAAAGACTAGAGATTTGTCAGATTCCACAAGGACAAGGCAATGATATTTTCCAAATATCACAATCATGTTCAAATCACATAGCATTGATACAGACATTAAGTTGAAACCATGGGATTCAACAAGCATCACTTTATCCATGTGCTGATCCTTTGAGATTGCAACTCTACCAAGACCCAATACCTTACTTTTACTAGTGTCAGCAAATGTGATATGACTCTTATCATACGGCCGAAGAGTTGAATCCATTAGAAGACTTTGATCACCAGTCATGTGGTTGGTGCATCCACTATCCATAATCCATTCTGAAGCTTGAGGTGTCATAACCTTGGCACCACGTGCCATGAAGCAGTAGGTGGGAGCAGAGTCATCCTCATCCTTGGCATCGGCGTTGGTGATGAGGCCATTGTCTTCAGTGTTGAAGATGGACTTGGTGATGTATGCAGAACCTAGAGCCAGGCTTGCCACTCCAGAATCAGATTCCTCCTCGGACTCCACCTCTGCCTCCTCAGATACAGACTCCTCCTCTGAATCCATCTCCTTGCCAACAAAAGCACGAGCCTTGCTAGATGAGCTCTTCTTGTGTGAAGAAGACTTCAATGAAGACTTGGAAGGCGACTTTTTGGATTTCTTCTTCTTCTTGTCATCAGAATCATATTCCTGGCTCTTCTTCTTCTTCTTTGTCTCGTTGTCCCACTGTGGACACTCAAAGATGTAGTGACCAGGTTTCTTGCACTTGTGACAGCTTCTCTTCTTGTGATCACGAGAGGAAGCTTCATCATTCCTTGAGCTAGATCTTGAAGACTTTCTGAAGTCTTTCTTCTTGGTAAACTTCTGGAACTTCTTCACGAGCATAGAAAGCTCCTTTCCAATGTCTTCGGGATCACTAGAACTGCAGTCAGATTCTTCTTCAGACGAGGAGACGCAGTCTTTGCGTTCAAAGCGCGAGTACGGCCATAGTTGGGACCATAGATATCTCTTTTCTCAGATAGATGGAACTCATGTGTGTTGAGCCTCTCAAGTATGTCAAACGGATCGAGAGTCTTGAAGTTAGGGCTCTCTTGACTCATCAGGGCCAGGGTGTCAAAAGAGTTGTAGAGAGTTCTCAGAAGTGTCTTGACGATTTCGTGCTTGGTGATCTCAGTGGCGCTGAGTGCATGAAGCTCATTGGTGATATCAGTGAGACGATCAAATGTGATTTGAAAATTCTCATTGTCATTTCTCTTGAAGCGGTTGAAGAGATTGTGGAGAACATTGATCCTTGAATCTCCCTGTGTTGAGACTCCTTCATTGACCTTGGAGAGCCAGTCCCAGACTAGCTTTGCAGTTTCTAGAGCACTCACACGACCATACTGCCCCTTGGTCAGATGACCACAGATAATGTTCTTGGTAGTTGAGTCTAGTTACACGAACTTCTTGACATCAGCAGGAGTGATACCTTCACTAGTCTTGGGAACGCTGTTCTAGACGACATACCAGAGATCAACATCAATGTCTTCAAGATGCATGCACATCTTATTCTTCCAGTAGGGGTAATCAGTACCATCAAAGACAGGGCACGCGGCGGAGACTTTGATTATCCCTGCAGTCGACATAGCTAAACTCCAGGTGGTTAAACCGAATCACACAGAACAAGGGAGCACCTTTCTCTGATACCAATTGAAAGTGCTAGTATTCGACTAGAGGGGGGTGAATAGGCGATTTTTATGAAAGTCTTCAAAACATGGGTGTTTAGAAGACAAATGATAGAAATGACCCTACTGATATGCAGCGGAAGATATACTACACTAGACAAGCCATAGTCAAGTAAGCAATGAAGTGAAAGCACGAAGACTATAAGCAGCTAGGTAGATTGGATCAGGATGGAAGATAGTATGAAGCAAAATAGACTATAGTCTTCACACAGTGAAGTCAAACAGATAAGGCAAGTAGGCAAGGACTTCACGAAGACAAACTGTAAGTAAGGTGAGACAGGTAGGATAGAACCAGTTGCTCGAAGAGGACAAGGGGTTTGTTGGACCAATTCCAGTTGCTATGACAACTGTACGTCTGGTTAGGGAGGCTGAGATTCAACTCAGAAGACCGTGTCTTCACCTTATTCCCCTTGAGCTAAGAACACTTAGTCCTCGCCCAATCACTCTGGTAAGTCTTCAAGGGTGGCTTCCAAACCTTCACAGACTTTGTTCACCGGCAATCCACAATGACTCTTGGATGCTCAGAACGCGACGCCTAACCGGCTGGAGGATTCACAGTCCTCAAGTGTAATAAGTCTTCACATCACGCAGACAGAAAGACTTCAGTGATGCCTAACACTCTTTGGCTCTGGGTGTTTTGGGCTTTGTCCTTGCAAGGATTCTCTCTCAAAAAGCTTCGGAGGTGGGTTGCTCTCAAACGACAAAAGCCGTGCACAAACTCTGAGCAGCCACCAGTTTATGGTGTAGGGGGTGGGCTATTTATAGCCAGGAGGCAACCCGACCTGATTTGTCAAAAATGACCCTGGGTCACTAAGGAACTGACATGTGTCCAATGGTCAGATTTCAAACACATGCAGCAGCTTGACTTGGGCTACAAGTAAAGCTAACTCATCCAGCTCTGGATAAGATTTGCTCTTTGTCGGGGGGATGAACCCCGGGCAGGCAATGGAACCCCGATTTGTTTCAAAAACAGCAGGGCCCACATCGACTCGCAAACCAGCGTGCGCCAGGCCGTGTCGCTCGACCCGGCAAGGCCCGCAACCCGGCCAAGACCCTCTACTCGGCAAGGTACGTCAACCCGGCCGCATCAGCTGGCGCAAGGCAACTCAACCCGGCGCAACCTTAGCTTCCCCAGTAAGCCAACCCACCCGTGGCGTCCACGGCAACCCAGCCACGGGTCAGCTCCCGTCCCATCCAGGCCGTACGATGGGACGAGACCTCAGTCACTGATGACCAAGACTACAGTGCCCCCGCACATGCCCGTGGTCAGCCAGAGCGTGGGAACAGTGCCCCTTACCTACCCGCCGACCAGGGCTAGCACGGCAATAGTGTTCCCGCCCTTACCACTGACGACAGCAAGCGGAGGCCTGACGGAGAACACTGTGCGCGACTCTACCCGGCCACGCCATGATGATCGACAAGACGGCGCACAGTCCCCCTAGGCATGCGGGGCCCGCACCTAGGGGAACCCGGCGAACCACAAGCCCCCAAGCGGGACCCAGCCCGGCACCCCGGACGCCGACTATACGGACCCACCGACTCGGCATATTACCATTGTAACCCTAGGTGGGTTGGTCTATAAAACCCCCCAGGAGTCCGCGCCAACAAAGAGAGAGGACACAAGATATTCAACAGAGACATATGACACACACGGCATGCAAAGCCACACGAGATAGAGCAAGCAAGATAGGACTAGCCACCACATAGCGACACCAAGGAGAAGGAGCAGCCGGAGCCTTGGCCAGCCTCCTTCCTCCTCCAAACAGCTCCAGGAGAAACATTTTACTAACAACCATCCAACTAAACTCGTCAGGACTAGGGGTGTTATCTCTCCGGAGAGCCCCGAACCTGGGTATGTCCGGTGTCCCGCGCCCGCGCATATCAACCTCGCCTCCAAAGCCCACCAGCGCCCTCAAGCCTCCTCCTCTCTTTAGCCATCCCTTGGCATCTGCCGTGCGCCCACCACGACACTCTCATTGTCTTCGCTCGAAGACATAGGATTTGAATGAGCATCACTTCAGTCACACTGACTTTGTTCACTTAGACCCCACTTAACAATATGGTGGTCTCTATGACTCAACAAAGAAGAAAAGGAAACTACAAAACAACTATGTCTTTGCACTCCACAGTCTTCACACGATGTCTTCTCATGTCATAGTCTTCAATGTGAATGTCTTCACAGACCACCATTGTCTTCACACGTTTTTAGGGGTCATCTCTGGTAGGTAAACCAAATCAATATGAGACTACTACCTGTGTTATCCTGCAATTCTCACAATCACATTAGTCCCTCAACCAAGTTTGTCGTCAGTACTCCAAAACCAAGAAGGGGTGGCACTAGATGCACTTACAAGTACAAAATTCAAAATATGCACATGGGGATTTTCCGGAATTGTTGTTTGTTGTTCTGGCCTCATTTAAACTTGGCCAGATAGTTAGTTTTATTATGGTTCACCTCTTGCCATGTTTAACAACATTTAATATTGGTGACTAGAATATACGAGAGTCAACTAAATATTTGGATGTGGTGTTTGGTCAATATGCAACCCATTGCATATTGAGGTCCACTTAATTTGTAGTATTGTTTGTTGCACTTTGCCATGCCATGCACATTTAAACCGGACATGCATATGGATGCTTGTGTGTTTACCATGTCGTTTGCTTCTTTCCGGTGTTGCTTCTTAGTTCCGGTAACATTGCGGATTGTGAGGGTTCGTTCGACTATGTTGGTTCGTCGTCTTCATGGACTCGATCTTCTTCCTAGTGGGATTTTAGGCAAGATAACCATCACCCTGGATCTCACTACTATCTTTGTTATGCTAGTTGTCTCGATGTTATCGCTATGTCGTGCTACCTACCACTTGTTTATCAAGCCTCCCAATATGCCATGAAACAACCTCTAACCTTTTAACCATCCTAGCAAACCATTGTTTGGCTATGTTACCGCTTTGCTCAGCCCCTCTTATAGTGTTGCTAGTTGCAGGTGCAGTTGCAGGTTGTTCCATGTTGGGACATGGATATCTTGGGATATCACAATATCTCTTATTTAATTAATGCACCTATATACTTGGTAAAGGGTGGAAGGCTCGGCCTTTTGCCTGGTATTTTGTTCCACTCTTGCCGCCTTAGTTTCCGTCATACCGGTGTTATGTTCCTTGATTTTGCGTCCATAACACGATGAGGGTTTATGGGCCCCTCTTGGCAGTTCGCTTTGAATAAAACTCTTCCAGCAAGGCTCAACATTGGTTTTACCATTTGCCTAATAACAACTAAAAAACTTGCATGGGGACCGGCTAGCACCCGAGAACTCTTAATCAACCCCCGGGCTAGTGCTCCTCATGAGTGTTGGTACAAACCTGTCAACCGCCGGTGACCGCCAGGGGCAACTCTGGATTTGGCCTACAAGAAGTTTCGACAATCTGATCATGGCCTGAGACGAGATACGCGCGGCTACTATCAGGGTGTCGGCACGTCGGGAGGTCTTGCTGGACTTGTTTTACCATGTCAAAATGTCTTGTGCTCCGGGATCCCGAGTCTGATCGGATTTCCCGAGATGGAGGATTGTCTCTGCAGATCGTGAGCTTGTGATGGGCTAAGTTGGGACACCCCTGCAGGGTTTAAACTTTCAAGAGTCGTGCCCGTGGTTATGTGGCAGATTCGAGTGTTTAATATCCGATTGTAGAGAACTTGACACCAGATTCGAATTAAAATACACCAAGCGTGTACGTAACTATGATGGTCTCTTTTCGGGTAAGTTCGAGAAGAGGACACGGTGGGGTTACGTTTGAACATAAGTAGTCCAAGATCACTTCTTGATCATTACTAGTTTGCGACCGTTTGTGTAGCTTCTCATCTTATTTTTGTACTCATAAGTTAGCCACCATGCATTGCTTAGTTGCTTGCTGCAATCTCACCACTTATCCATTGCTTTCCCATTAAGCTTTGCTAGTCTTGATACCCATGGTAATGGGATTGCTGAGTCCTCGTGGCTCACAGTTTACTACAACAGAAGTGGCAGGTACAGGTAATGCGATGATCTAACATGAGGGCGATGCTTGCTTGTTTGGAGTTCTTCTTCTGCTTATTCTTTGATCAAGGGAATAGGTTCCAGGTCGGGAGCCTGGGCTAGCATGGTGGATATCGTTCTTCTTTTTCGTTTGATTTCATCCGTAGTCGGATCCTACCCTTCTTCTTGATGAATGCTATGTGTTGATGTATTGTTGTATGAATATTGTAACTTGTGGCGAGTGTAAGCCTTTATCTTGTATTCTCATCTATTCAGTACATGGTATTTTATAATGATATCCACCTTGCTATGCGCTCGAAATGCGATTATGCCCCGATCATGAATTCATCATGTGATTGGGATAGAACCGCATCTTGGGCGTTCCACCTGTTGATCGGGAGGGGTCTGGCGTACCGCAAAACTTAGTAAACGGACTTGTGTTTGATACATCTCCAACGTATCTATAATTTTTTATTGTTGCATGCTATTGTATTACACGTTTCGGATGTTTATGGGCTTTACTTTACACTTTTATATCATTTTTGGGACTAACCTACTAACCGGAGGCCCAGCCCAAATTGCTGTTTTTTTTGCCTATTTTAGTGTTTAGATGTGCTTTTTAGATGTGGTTTAGTAATAAATATTTCATCTAGCTGTTTAGATGTGGTTTTACATTTTAATTAGTGTTTGTGCCAAGTTGAACCTATAGGATAACCTACGGTGTTAGTTACTTTGATTCTGCTGAAAAATAGAAACTTTTGCATGCACGAGAATAATTTTAATAAATCACAGGGATGTGATTTTGCTTTGATTCTTTTTGAAGTAGATCAATAGACAAATTTCCTAGTACTTCCTATTTTGGTAGGAGTTTTAGAGTTCTAGAAGTATTCGAAAGTTACAGATTGCTATAGACTGTTCTGCATCTATGGCTAGTATCGGGGGGTATGAACCATAGAGAAGTTGGAATACACTAGGTTTAACAACAATATAAATAAATAATGAGTTCATTACAGTACCTTATGTGGTGGTTTTTCTTTCTTGCACTAACGGAGCTTATGAGATCTCCTATTGAGTTTTGTGTTGTGAAGTTTTCAAGTTTTGGGTAAAGATTTGATGGACTATGGAATAAGGAGTGGCAAGATCCTAAGCTTGGGGATGCCCATGTCACCCCAATATATCTAAGGACAACCAAAATCCTAAGCTTGCGGATGCCCCGGCAGGCATCCCCTCTTTCGTTTTCGTTAATCGGTAACTTTACTTGGAGCTATATTTTTATTCACCACATGATATGTGTTTTGCTTGGAGCATCTTTTATGATATGAGTCTTTGCTTTTTAGATTACCACAATCATCCTTGCTGTACACACCTTTTGGGAGAGACCCACTTGATTTGGAATTTATTAGAATACTCTATGCACTTCACTTATATCTTTTGAGCTAGATAATTTTTGCTCTAGTGTTTCACTTATATCTTTTAGAGCACGGTGGTGGCTTAATTTTGTAGAAATCGTTGATCTCTCATGCTACTTATATTATTTTGAGAGTCTTTTAGAACAGCATGGTATTTTCTATGGTTAAAAAATTGGTCCTAGAATGATGGGCATCCAAGTTGGGTATAATAAAAACTATCATAGAAAGTGAATTGGATGCTATGATCAATTTGATGCTTGATAATTGTTTTGAGATATGAGGATGGTGATATTAGAGTCATGCTAGTGGATTAATTATGAATTTGAGGAATACTTGTGTTGAAGTCTGTGATTCCCGTAGCATGCACGTATGGTGAACCGCTTTGTGATGAAGTTGGAGCATAATTTATTTATTTATTGTCTTCCTTATGAGTGGCGGTCGGGGACAAGCGATGGTCTTTTCCTACCAATATATCCCCCTAGGAGCACGCGCGTAGTATTTTGTTTTCAATGGCTTGTAGATTTTTGCAATAAGTATATGAGTTCTTTATGACTAATGTTGAGTCCATGGATTATACGCACTCTCATCCTTCCACCATTGCTAGCCTCTCTTGTGCCGCACAACTTACGCCGGTACCATACACCCACCATATACCTTCCTCGAAAAAGCCACCATACCTACCTATTATGGCATTTCCATAGCCATTCCGAGATATATTGCCATGCAACTTTCCACCGTTACGTTTATTATGACACGCATCATCATTGTCATATTGCTCCTTACATGATCATGTAGTTGACATCGTATTTGTGGCAAAGCCAGCTTCATAATTCTTCCATACATGTCACTCTTGATTCAATGCATATCCCGGTACACCGCCGGAGGCATTCATATAGAGTCATATTTTGTTCTAAATATCGAGTTGTAATCTTGAGTTGTAACTAAATAAAAGTGTGATGATCTTCATTATTAGAGCATTGTCCCAAGTGAGGAAAGGATGATGGAGACTATGATTCCCCCACAAGTCGGGATGAGACTTCGGACTTTACAAAAAAAGGAGAAAGGCCAAAAAAAGGAAAGGCCAAATAAAAAAATGAGATAAAAAGAGAGAAGGGACAATGTTACTATCCTTTTTACCACACTTGTGCTTCAAAGTAGCACCATGATCTTCATGATAGAGAGTCTCCTATGTTGTCACTTTCATATACTAGGTGGAATTTTTCATTATAGAACTTGGCTTGTATGTTCCAATGATGGGCTTCCTCAGAATGCCCTAGGTCTTCGTGAGCAAGCAAGTTGGATGCACACCCACTTAGTTTCTTTTGTTGAGCTTTCATACATTTATAGCTCTACTGCATCCGTTGCATGGCAATCCCTACTCACTCACATTGATATCTATTAATGGGCATCTCCATAGCCCGTTGATATGCCTAGTTGATGTGAGACTATCTTCTCCTTTTTGTCTTCTCCACAACCACCATTCTATTCCACATATAGTGCTATGTCCATGGCTCACGCTCATGTATTGCGTGAAAGTTCAAAAGGTTTGAGAATACTAAAGTATGAAACAATTGCTTGGCTTGTCATCGGGGTTGTGCATGATTAAATACTTTGTGTGATGAAGATAGAGCATAGCCAGACTATATGATTTTGTAGGGATAACGTTCTTTAGCCATGCTATTTTGAGAAGACATGATTGCTTTGTTAGTATGCTTGAAGTATTATTGTTTTTATGCCAATATGAACTTTTATTTTGAATCATTTGGATCTTAACATTCATGCCACAATAAAGAAAATTACATTGAGAAATATGCTAGGTAGCATTCCACATCAAAAATTCTGTTTTTATCATTTACCTACTCGAGGACGAGCAGGAATTAAGCTTTGGGATGCTTTATACGTCTCCAACGTATCTATAATATTTTATTGTTCCATGCTATTATATTACCCGTTTTGGATGTTTATGGGATTTACTTTACACTTTTATATCATTTTTGGGACTAACCTACTAACCGGAGGCCCAACCGAAATTGCTATTTTTTTTTGCCTATTTTAGTGTTTCGAAGAAAAGGAATATCAAACGGAGTCCAAATGGAATGAAACCTTCGGGAGCGATCTTTTTGGAACAAACGCAACCCAGGAGACTTGGAGTGGACGTCAAGAAGCGAACGAGGCGGCCACGAGGGTGCCCGGCGCGCCCCAGGGGGGTGGGCGCGCCCCAGGGGGGTGGGCCCCTCGTGGCTCCACCGACCTACTTCTTCCTCCTATATATATCCACGTACCCCGAGAACAACCAGGAGCACCACCAAAACCTAATTCCACAGCCACAACCTTCTGTATCCGTGAGATCCCACCTTGGAGCCTTCGCCAACGCTCCACCGGAGGGGGAATCGACCACGGAGGGCCTCTACATCATCTCCAAGGCCTCTCCGATGAGTTGTGAGTAGTTTACCATATACCTTCGGGTCCATAGTTATTAGCTAGATGGCTTCTTTGCTCTCTCTCTTTGAATCTCAATACAAAGTTCTCCTCGATCTTCTTGGAGATCTATTCGATGTAACTCTTTTTGCGGTGTGTTTGTCGAGATCCGATGAATTGTGGGTTTATGATCAAGTTTATCTATGAGAAGTATTTGAATCTCCTCTGAATTCTTTTATGTGTGATTGGTTATCTTTGCAAGTCTCTTCGAATTATCATTTTGGTTTGGCCTACTAGATTGATCTTTCTTGCAATGGGAGAAGTGCTTAGCTTTGGGTTCAATCTTGCGGTGTCCTTTCCCAGTGACTGCAGGGGCAGCAAGGCACATATTGTATTGTTTCCATCGAGGATAAAAAGATGGGTTTTATATCATATTGCATGAGTTTATCCCTCTACATCATGTCATCTTTCTTAATGCGTTACTCTGTTCTTCATGAACTTAATACTCTAGATGCAGGCAGGAGTTGGTCGATGTGTGGAGTAATAGTAGTAGATGCAGAATCATTTCTATCTACTTGTTGCGGACGTGATGCCTATATACATGATCATGCCTAGATAATCTCATAATTATGCACTTTTCTATCAATTGCTCGACGGTAATTTGTTCACCCACCGTAATACTTATGCTATCTTGAGAGAAGCCACTAGTGAAACCTATGGCCCCCGTGTCTATCTTTTATCATATAAGTTTTCCATCTACTTTTATTTGCATCTTTTACTTTCCAATCTATATCATAAAAATACCAAAAATATTTATCTTATCTTATTATCTCTATCAGATCTCACTTTCGCAAGTTAATGTGAAGGGATTGACAACCCCTTTATCATGTTGGTTGCGAGGTTCTTGTTTGTTTGTGTAGGTGCGTGGGACTTTTGAGGAGCCTCCTACTGGATTGATACCTTGGTTCTCAAAAACTAAGGGAAATACTTACGCTACTTTGCTGCTTCGCCCTTTCCTCTTCAAGGGAAAACCAACGCAGTGCTCAAGAGGTAGCAGTCTTGGAGCACTACGGTCAAAACGAGGGCCATGTTCATCGGGAGGGGTGTGGCGTACCACAAAACGAGACTCCACGGGCTACTGTTCACCCACCGTCGACTTCCTTCAGCCTCCACCTACACTGTTCATCCACCACGTCTTCCACCTGCCTTCACCAGCTAATATTCATCCACAAGCTACTATTCATCCAGCCCTCCACCGGCTACTGTTCAACTGGCCCTCCACGAGGTCCTGTTCATCCACCCCCAACTAGCTTGGCTGTGGCAGCCGCCTCTCAGGGTCATGTTCATCCAGCGGCAACGACCTACTACCATGGGGTCCTATTCATCCACAACCCCCACCGGGAACTGTTCATCCAACCCCAACCCCTCTTGACTCGTTCAACCAAACCCATGTTCAATGTTCATCAAGAGGCAGCAGGTTCGATCGGCTTTAGTAAGCAGCAGTAACAGTGATCGATCAGGTTTAATTAGCAGCAAATGAGTCGGTTGGGTTTAGTTAGCAGCGAAAGGATCAATCGATCGGGTTTAGTAATGTAGCTAGTGCAATCACTTAGGTTCAGTAAGCGAACGCCTCGCTCGAGTTCAGTTAGAGCCCAACGCCTCGCACACACGCGCGTACCTATACAAGAGAAACGCACAAACCTCCGTGCATCGCTCGGCCCCGACCACCCACCGTAACCGGGAACTCCCAAAATTTTCCTCGTCCTCGCTTCTACCACAATTTTTTTCATCATGGACAGCCCAAAGAATGTCATGCAGGTGCGTCCCCAACCCACCCAGGACCAAAAGCCCATTTTCTGTCATGATCTTTTGTCATAAATGTAGGAGCCCACCACATCTATCATGATACTGGGTTTTGTCACAATTATCGTCATAGAAGTGTCATACGCAAGACAAAAAGATGCGTTCGACCCAAAATGTCACAGGTGTGTCTTTTTTTGTAGTACTTACACCTTTAGGTCCATGCATCGTCTTCCGGCTTCGGGCTGTAAGCCGACCCATCTCGTGAGCCGCCCCTTAAGCCCTTCGTCTTGATCACTCGGGCCTGTCTGAGGCCTGGCCTAGTGAGTTACCAGCGGCTTAACCCGGCCCTTTAAGGGCGGTTATATCATGGGGTTATATCCCCAACACCCTCCGTGATCAATTCCCCCTCCGGCAGAGTACCGAAAAAGTCCTCCAGATGCGATACAGAAGAACATAAACTTGCGACGGCGGAAAAAGTATTTTCTATGGCTCTCAATTGGTTTCCAAATTTTAGAGAATTTATAGAGGTGGAATTATGTTAGACAAAGCCACGAGGGGCCCACAAGGCATCAGGGCGCGCCTACCCCCCGAGGGCGCCCTGTTGCCATGACGTCTCCTTGTTTGCCTTGTAATCTCCTCCTAAAGCTTCTAGGGTCTCTCTTGTCTAGAAAAAATCATCAAAAAAATTCATAGTGTTTGTACTTCGTGTGGTACTGATTTCCTGGAAAACCAAAAATAGGCAAAAAAAAATAGCAACTGGCACTTGGCACTAGGTCAATAGGTTAGCCCCAAAAATGATATATAATTGCATACAAAACATCCAAGATTGATACTATAATAGCATGGAACAATATAAAATTGTAGATACATTGGAGACGTGTCATTTACCGTGACCAAGGGGTCCACTTAGCCCGTGCGCACGGGCCCTCCTGCCTGTTGGGATTTGTCTCTTGCCTCTCCGCTTCGTACCTCACCTCTAGCCACCTATATATTTCGTACCTAAACCATTTGTTAGGGTTATCAATGTATATGTGATCATACATAAAGCTTTGCTGATCTACCTCCTCCTTTAGGATCAAGACCTCCTTAGGGAGAAAGATCCCCATCATAAGATCATCAAGACCTCCCAAGGGAGAAGGATCTACCTAGATCAAAAAGACCTCATTTCCTTTGGATTTGATAAGAACCTTTACCTTTGTGCTATTTTCCCTTGATTGTTCATGTGATACTTGTGGATCTCATGTATGCTATTCTAGTGGATGTGTAATTTGATTTCCTCTTTGTGTTCTTGTTGTTCTTACCCTTTCCCCCTCCAAGTTTCAAAAGATCATGAACTAGGTTTCCTCCCTACATCAAAAAGTCCCCCCTTGTGCCGGCCTAGGGGAGGGGAATCCCTCCCCAATTCAGCCTCTCTCCCTTCTTTACATGAGAGACGGGGCGCCACCCCTATTGGGCCTTTGTGGCCAAAAACTCCTTCTACTACTTGGCCTTTTCAGGCCCATTGATATTAAATTAAATATAAAAGCCTCCTAAAAATTACTACAGCCTTTTATTATTAATTTAACATTACCATAAAAAAAGTCACCTATATATTATTTGTTGGTAATACCAGGTATTGCCCGATAAACTCCGAAACCCTTCCGGTGACCCCGAAACGCTTCCCGTTCCTCTCGAAACTATTTTAAATATTAATGAACTATTTCAAAAATAGATCCTTGTTACTACCATACTACTAACACTCAACAGATCATGATTACCTGAAGATTGTGACCATGTAGGTTCGGTAAAACATGGACATGAACAAAAACCCTTTGTTTAATGACCGTTAGCGGAACTATGGACATCCATATCGGTCCATATGATTACACGAATGACATTCGAGCGGGCCTTTTGTTATCATGTGACATTCCCTTTACATCATGATACTTCACAAAACCCAAGGTGAGATGTATCGACATCCTCTTGAGTCATACACATGCTCATTATACCGTTATCCTCGTCACCAATTTTATTCTTCTCTCTTGTTGACATGTTTCGGCATCCCTATGACATAGTCATATGTGTATGGCCATACGATGATGGATGTCATCACACTGAGTTTGCCCTAAGAATATCACTCCATCATAGGAGGAGCAAATTCCACTCTCGAGCTATCTAGTCCCTTGTCAACCGATGAACCTGTAAGTTGTTGTTATGAGCACCGTGTTATAGAGAACGTTTGAGCAACCCCAAAGTCCATCGTACGGTAAGAAGTGACCATGGTACTCTCATGCTATAAGGAACTAAATGACAAGTTAACACTCCATGTTATAACAATTGATTTCAAATGATATTATCTCAAAGTATAACAAACATGTTTGGGTCGATTCAATATGATCATTCTTCTAAAGTCATACTCTCAATGTTCTTTTAGGACTATTGTTACGTTGAACAATATCCTAAGATCCATAAAACATGATCACCCGCCACACTTGATCTAGTCTTAGAGTATTCAACCCCAATTTAGAGATTCGACACAAGGGGAGCCAAAGAATACTTGTAAGTATTAGCAGTTGAGTTGTCAATTCAACCACATCTGGAGATAAAATATTTGTAGAAAGTGATCAGTAGCATGGTAATATGATAGTTTGATAGTAGTAGTAACGATAGTACTGGTAACGGTAACATCAATAACATTTTTGTAGCAGTTGTAATAGTAGCAATAGTAATAGTAACTTAGCAAGAACAATATGTGGAGAACTCGTAGGCATTGGATCGTGAATTCGTTGGATGATATTCATCATATAATAGTCATAACCTAGGGCGACATAGAACTAGCTCCAGTTCATAAATATAATGTAGGCGTGTATTCCGTAAATAGTCATACATGTTTATGGAAAAGAACTCGCATGACATCTTCTGTCCTACCATCCCGTGGCAGCGGGGTCCATAAGGAAACTAAGGGATATTAAGGCCTCGTTTTAATAGAGATCCAGAACATAGCATTAACACATAGTGAATACATGAACTCCTCAAACTACAGTTATCCCCGAAAAGTATCCCAATTACTATCACCCTGGGGTTTACGGATCATAACACGTAGCAGCAGCATATGACTTGCAAGATTGGATCTAGAACATAGATATAATGGTGCAAAAATAAACGGTTCAGATCTGAAATCATGGCACTCAGGCCCTAGTGACAAGCATTAAGCATAGCAAAATCATAGCAACATCAATCTCAGAACATAGTGGATACTAGGGATCAAGCCCTAACAAACCTAACTCAGTTACATGATGAATCTCATCCAACTCCTCACCGACCAGCGAGCCTACGAAGGAATTACTCACTCCCGGTGGGGAGCATCATGGAATTGGTGATGGAGGATGGTTGGTGATGACGAAGACCGAAGATTCCCCTCTCCGGAGCCCTGAACGGGCTCCAGATCTCGCCTCCCGATGAAGAACATGAGGTGGTGGCGGCTCCATATTGTAAAACGCGATGAAACTTCCTCTCCTATTTTTTCCTGGAAAATAGGATTTTATAGCATCAGAGTTAGGGTCAGCACATCCCAAGGGCCCCACCACCCACCAGGGCACGCCAGAGGGGTGGGCGCGCCCTGGTGTCTTGTATGAAGCCAGGGCACCCCCTCCGGTGGGTCTTGGTTCCAGTATTTTTTGGTTATTCCAAAATAATTCTCCAAAAAGTTTCTTCCAAATCAGAGAACTTTTATTTCTTCACAAAAACAACATCATGGTAGTTTTGTTGAAAACAGCATCAGTCCGGGTTAGTTTCATTCAAATCATACAAATTAGAGTCCAAAACAAGAGCAAAAGTGTTAGGAAAAGTAGATATGATGGATACGTATCAACTCCCCCAAGCTTAACCCATTGCTTGTCCTCAAGCAATTCAGTTGAGAAACTGAAAGTGATAAACAAAAACTTTTATGAACTCTTTTGTTCTTGTTTACATATATAGGCATAAGTAGCACCTAGATTTTTAGCAAAGATTATGACTAACCATGTCAACAATAACTCTTAAAAATTATAAATCATATCAATGGCATAAGCAACTAGCGAGTAATAATAAGATATCTCAAATGCCAACACTTTGTTAAAACAATCATGATATAATATGACAATAGTGGTATCTCGCTAGCCCTTTCTGAGACTGCAAAACATAAATGTAGAGCACCTCCAAAGTTCAAGCAGCGACTAAACATTGTAATTCATGGCAGAAGAGATCCAGTCATGATGCATTCAACATTAACTACACACAATGCATGAGGGTGACAATAGTGCTCTCAGGACTGGCACTTATTTGAGAAGGTGATGACTCGACATAAAAGTAAATATATAGTCCTTTCGCAGAGGGAAGCAGGGATTTGCAGAGGTGCCAGAGCTCAAGGTTTAAATCAAAGATGAATAAAATTTTGGGAGGTACACCCATCTTGTCAATGTTACGACCAAGAGTTTTCAATATCTTCCATGCTAAACAAATTAGAGTGGTTCCCAAGTGATAAAAGTAAAGGTTTACTCCCCCTCCACCATCAGACGCAAGCCATGGCTAACCGAATTCACGGGTGCCTACCATACCAACAACAGTCCCGGGGGAGTTTTGTTTAGTTATTTCCAATATTTTATTTCGGGACTGGGCATCCTTATTACCGGCCCATCTCGTGCAAGTACGAGTGAATAAACACTCATCATGAGAATAACCCGCTTAGAATGGAAGATACTGACCACCCCCTATCGCTCCATGACTGGTCCGGGCATACAAAACAGATGTTCATTTGAAATTTTAGAGGTGGCAGATGCAAATTTACTTGGAACGGCAGGGTAATACCGCATATAGGTAGATATAGTGGACTCATCTGGAATAACTTTGGTTTAAGGATTTTGATGCACAAGAAGTGTTCTCTCTTAGTAGAGGCGAAGGCTAGCAGATAGGTTGAGAAATGTCCAGCTAGAGAGCGAAAATGGTCGTGAACATGCATTATGAATAATCAACATTGAATACTAGCATGAGTAGGATATAAGCACTATGAACATAAATATCATAGAGGCTATGTTGTATTTGATTCAAGTACAACATTAACATGTGCCAAGTCAAGCCACTTGAAACATTCAGAGGAGGATACCGTATCATCATACTAAATCATAATCATTTTAAGGCATGTTGACGCCCAGGATAAATCATTATCCACTACTTGCTACTTAAGCATGGCATGAGTAACTATAATCTCTAATTGTCATTGCAACTTGTTTGATCATAATATGTTGAATCATGTATAATAGGTTAAACATATTTACAAAAACAAGAACAAGTTGAGTTCATGCCCGCTTTCCTGTGCCGCAGTCACTTCATCAAATATCGTCATTATTTCTTTTTACTTGCACGACCGAATGATGTGAAAATAATAATAGTGCAAGAGTGCCATGGACTAAGCTGGAATCTGCAACATTTTGTTTAGAGGGAAAGACAAAATAATATGGGCTCTCTGTTAGATCAACAATAATGCATATGAGAGCCACTCAACATTTTCATCATGGTCTTCCCCTTAGTATGACTCAACAAAAAGAAAAGGAAAAGAATTTCAGAGAAAGGCATTGAAATATTTTTGGAGTTTTTAATTTTTCTTGAAGAAAGCAAATTGAAGAAGGAAAAACAAAAAACGAGAAAACTATTTACATGGAAAGCTCCCAACAAGCAAAAGAAGAAATGAGAAATCTTTTTGTGTTTTCTTTTAATACTACAACTAAATTAAACTAGAAAGGAAAAACGAAAATAAGTAAGAAATATTTTTGGATCTTCTCAAGGTTTTTCAAACACACAAGAAGAAAGCGAGAAAATAAATCTAGCATGGATAATACAATGGGAAAGTGTGAACACCGACAGATGAAATCAAATGTGTGAAAATGAATATAATATGAGTGGAAATATGTACTTCCCCAAGCTTATGCTTTTTTCCTAGCTTGGTAATCACCACCATAGTAGCCGCTCGGTCCCATGTGAAAGTGCTGAGGCGGCAGCACCTAAGTGTCCCACTCCTGGGGCTCCTCCTCTACTACTGCTTGGTTGTTCCGGTAGGCAACAATGTCCTCGGGCATGACTCTGTATCCGTTCCTGGCAAAAGAATCAAACAAAGCAGGTGTAGGGAACGGGATAACATTACGGGTTTCCACACTGAAAACCAAGTTGTAACGAATGTTATGAAAAGAATCAGCGGCATCAGCAAACTGGTGATCCTCCATCGCCTGGTGATCTAGATAAACTCAGGACAAAGGATAATCATGTTAGCGTGTCGGAACATTAATATGACTCGCTAGGCGAGTGGCATAAATACCACCATGAATTTTGCCCTTAGTTCTGTTAAGGTGCAGGCGACGTGCAATAATAGCCCTTAGGCTAAAGGTGTGATCATTGTGTACTGCACAACATAAAATGGCGAGGTCGGGGGCACTAAGTGCACCGACCTTCTCCCTGGCAGTTAAACACTTCGTGTTGAATAAAGCAAAGTAATGCACAGAAGGCAACTGCAAACTAGTGGCGGTGGCTTTTGACATGCCCCTTTCATCACCCACTATTAAAGTGAGGAGGAAGTCCTCAAACTCTGCCGGTCTAGGCGTGCTTAATTCCCCATCAGAGGGAATCAAACATATGTCACAAAAGTCAGTGAGCGGTATCTGATGGGTTTTCGATTATAGATTAAATCGCACCACAGGAGGATTTTTCCTATTTAAGAAATAAAAATTTTGCACAAAGGAATTTGTGAGGAGGTGATGTTGGTCACACTCATCCGCGAGAAAGTCGGTTAGCCCCGCATTTGCAATGAATTGGGCAACTCTTGATGGAAGCCAACCTCCTCCATGATGGCATTATGTGGCCATTCGCACGGCCGTACCTTCGCCATTCTCGGAGTGTTGAGATCATTGTCCGATGATTCCCAGATGACTCCCTTAGCATTCTTTTTGGAGGAAATCTTCCAGAAAATACTCATCTTATTAATATGAATGAAATTCTGCAAAATTTTGGCCCACAAAATTTTTGCCAGCAAAACTTCACAAGATTGATAGAAACTACTCATAAGGATGTCTAGAGGCCATATTAAGCATTCAAACTACTTAGAACTCTAAGAATTCAACATGCAAGACAATATACAGTAGCACTAAGAGTAGCTAATTACTCAAAATATAAACCACTAGAGAAAAAACTAATTGGAGCAATGGGGGTCCCATACCGAGTAGCAATTCCCCAAAACGGTTTTGCAAACGGAGCTTCGAGCAAAGAGATCTAAATCCGCGGGTTTCAGAGCAAGAACATGTGAGAGAGAGCAACAGTGATTTTTTCTGGAGGTAGGAGATGACATGAGCTAAAGAGATAAGTGAGGGGACCAACATGGTGCCCACCACCCACCAGGGCGTGCTTGGGGTGGCTAGCACGCCCTGGTGTCTTGTGGGCACCAGGGGCACCCACCTCTGATGTTATTTGTTCCAAAAAATCTTAAATATTCAGAAAAAAAAACATGTTAAAATTTGAGGTCATTCTGAGCACTTTTATTTTTGACCACCTTTTTATTGCACGGAAAACTCAGAAAACAGGATAAACATGGCATTTTATTTTATTTAACTAAGAAAAAAAAATAGGGATAGAAGGTTGTGCGTACTAAATTCATTGACCACATGTCTCTCGAAAACAATCCATTAATAAGGTTGATCAAGTCTTATTAACAATCATTTTCGATTAACATGAACCTGAAGAACTTTCGTAAAACACTAAGTTACCTCAATGGGGATATGCATATCCCCAACAATAAGTATGCTATATTTCTTTTTGGCAGTAGGTAAAGGGAGTTGAAAAATTCCAATAGTAATTGTCGAAGACTTTTCAATAACATTAATACCATTCACTTGGAATTGCTTCTTCGAAAGTGCACCGTATGATCATTACCATTGATATGAAAAGTGACCTTGCTTTTATTACAATCAATAACAGCCCCTACAGTGTTCAAAAAGGTTCTACCAAGGATAATCAACATATTGTCATCCTCGGGCATCTCAAATATAACAAAGTCTGTCAAGATAGTAACATTTGCAACAACAACGGGCACATCCTCACAAATACTGATAGGTATGGTAGTTGATTTGTCAGCCATTTGCAATGATATCTCAGTAGGTATGAGTTTATTCAAATCAAGTCTATTATATAAAGAGAAAGGCATAACAATAACACCAGCTCCTATATCACATAGCAGTTTTGACATAATTTCTTTTAATAGAGCATGGTATAGTTGGTATTCCTGGATCTCCAAGTTTTTTAGGTACTCCATCCTTAAAAGAATAATTAGAAAGCATGGTGGAGATTTCAGCTTCATGTATCTTTCATTTATTAGTGACAATTTCCTTCGTGTGTTTGGCATAAGGGGACATCTTTAAAATATCAGTCAAGCGAGTGCGCAAAAAGACTGGCCTAAGCATTTTAGCAAAGCGTTCAAATTCTTCATCATCTTTTTTCTTAGATGGTTTAGGTGGAAAGGGCATGGGTTTCCGAACCCATGGTCCTCTTACTTTACCATGCTTTCTAGCAACAAAGTCTCTTTTATCATATCTTTTATTTTTAGGTTGTGGGTTATCAAGATCAACAACAGGTTCTATCTCAACATCATTATCTAGTTCTTTATTATTGTCTGGTTGAGTATCTTCATGAACATCATCATTATCATTTTCCTTATCACTAGGTGAATGTTCATTACCAGATTGAGTTTCAGCATCAGAGATAGAGACATCATTATTATCTTCAGGAGGTTTTTCTGCTTCAGGTTCACTAGAGGTATGCAAAGTCCTATTATTTTTCTTTTTCTTCTTCTTTTTAGAAGGACTAGATGCATCAGAATTAATTCTTTGAGAGTCTTGTTGTCGATGCAACAAACTTTCACGTATGTTGCCCAGACTGTACACAAGCACGATAGCAAGGATGCAGTGGCACCAAGCATCCAAGTCAAGTCCAAGCCAGAGAAACAACTCTTTGAGGAGTCGAAGGGCAGATAAAGAAGACCGAGACAGGCCAAGGAAGTAAGATATCACTAAGAAGAGGCCTCCCTTACCGGGCAGGCGATCCTGGTCAGAACGAGGCCTCACCAAGGACAAGTATGAAAATCCCCCCGGCAGGCTTGCCGAGGCTGCCAAGAGCAATTCTCCCCGCCAAGACTCCACCGCTCCACTGCTACACCGCACTATGACGCAAGTCACTTATCAGTGCGGTGTCGAGCCCCCAAGTGATTAAGTGACTATCATTTGGCATGTGGCAGCCATTTGGAAGGAGGATTCCCTCATATGACACCCGTCCAGAGGCGTGTCATGCCGACAGGAAGAAGGTGATTAAGTGGCACAGTAGGCTTGTCGGCCTGCTTCCTCAGCATGACACCTAGCAGCGCATTTAATGTGCTTTGTCCTAACTAGCAGAGTTAGGTATGATAGCACCGTTGGCTATCTAATCAGTAGATAATGACTATTTTTCCACTGTGGTAACCCCTTAGCCTATAAAAGGAGGGCCATGGCAACCTAAGAAAGGATTCAGACCCTTGTACACTCATACGCTCGTAGCTGCTCTCTCGAGGCAACCCTGTCGGGCTTGAGCTCTACGTGCTCACCATGGTCCTCCCCTCAATCCACCAAAGCAGGAGTAGGGTTTTATGCTTCCCAGTGGCCCGAACCTAGGTAAAAAACACCAGCATCACCACTGCCGTGCTGCTCCACGGCTTCCGCTCTTTCTGCAACGTGCCCTTCCCCTTGCTGAACCACAAAGGGGCTGATGGCCCCATAGCTGTTCATGTTCCACCACGACATCTTTGGTGCGCTAGATAGGGGGAAGAGTTTGCGTGAACCTGAGGTTGTGAACAATGCGTCAATCTTCATCATCTTCTTCTTCATCACCAGCTTCCTCATCCATGGCACCCAAGAAAAAGTCCGGTGCAACGATTCACCCTTCCACCTCGAAGGCCCCCTCGCATGCGGCCGCTGATACAGTGGGTGCTACGGCAGCGTTGGAGGATGCTGGTGTTGTAGGGGACGCAACGAGTGCAGGCGGCACTGTCGTCGTTCCCCCTATGGACAAAGCAAGAGCTGAAGACATCGGGGAAGGGCAGCATCAACAGCGTCCCGACGACCATGTCCCACAAGGCACGGGTGGGGAGAATTGATAACCCACAAGTATAGGGGATCAGTTGTAGCCTCTTTCGATAAGTAAGAGTGTCGAACCCAACGAGGAGCTAAAGGTACAACAAATATTCCCTCAAGTTCTATCGACCATCGGTACAACTCTACGCACGCTTAACGTTCGCTTTACCTAGAACAAGTATGAAACTAGAACTACTTTGTAGGCATTGTAGGATATGTTTGCAAGATAATAAAGAGAACGTAAATAAAAACTAGGGGCTATTTAGATAAATAAACAATTAAGTTAGTATAGCGAGTGTGGAAAAGTGGTGGTAGGAGTTGCGGAATTTGTCAGACTTTGGGTTCTGCAAACCCTTGAGAGCTTCGAACTCTGGGGTGCATGCGAAGATCTCACTCTCCCTAGCATGCCTACTCGCTAATGTCACAACCTAGTGCGTCGAGCTCGAAGGAAAGAGGACACAGCAGTTTACCCAGGTTCGGGCCACCTTGCGGTGTAAAACCCTACTCCTGCTTTGTGGTGGATTTGCCTCGAGGGGCTGAGGATGAACTACTACAGTGGAGAACAACCTCCAGAGGTGTGTTCTTGAGCTCAAGTGAGATGGTGAGGATGGAGTGGATGTGGTCGACTTGATCTCCCTATCCATGGTGGTGGCTAGGTCCTATTTATAGTGGCCTTGGTACTCTTCCCAAATGAAGGCGGGAAGGGATCCCACAACGGCCAAATTTGAAGGGGAACAACTATTACATCTTATCCTGACTAAAGTGGTCTTCGTCTGCAAAAGCCTTTGGTCGTGACGTCGCGGTGGGCTCGGTGATAACCTCTCTACTGCCATCCTGGCGGTCTTGGTCTTGTTGCATGGGCATGGAAACATTTGGCTGCTTCCTCGGGACTCCACGTCTACTACTTGCCTTCTTTGCACCAAAGAGAAAACTGGTACACTACGCCCACTAGTGCCCGCCTGGCCATGATCATCATGGCTCACATCACATGAACCTCACGAGGTGAGCCTTGCATAGAGATCTCCGCTCCTCAGGAGCCAGCCTGTGGAGGCTGATCCTTTTGGAGGTCTTGGTCGCGTCCACCTCATGAGGCTTGTCCCCTCGCGAGGGTCTTGGGTTGTTGATGTTGAAGTTGGGCCGTACCAAGACATTGATGGAGCCATGCCGTGGGCCGAAGGTAGGCAAGTCTGGGTTCCCCCGTATCCAGAACACCGATAGTAGTCCCCGGGCCCAAGGGGCGCTCGGACTTGGCCTCTAGGTGAAGCCAAGGGGCAAGTGTGGACCGCCACGGGCCCTAACCGCCTGCGACCTTGGGAGATGCGTGGTGGGTGATGGGACGTGGGCATCTCCGCTTCCCCATGTTGCCTCGGCAATTGCCCGACTTGACGAGTCACTCCTGCATGCAGAGAAAACCATCATTGCATGGGATCGTGGAGGCTGGCGGTTGGCCTCCCTCTGGCTATAAATGAGGGGAGGGGTAGAGCCCCCCTCGCTCATCTCCATCTTCGTCTTCCCGCTGCCCGTCCCCCCCCCCTCCCGCGCCGGTAAGGAGGTTCACAGCCGCCGAGGAAGGGAAGACCCCTAAGGAAGGGCCAGCTTTGCCACCGCCCAAGAGGGACCGCGGCCACCCCCTCAAGCACGCTGCGACCCCAATGACGGCTTCGAGGGGGCGCAGGCGCACTTCTCTAGGAGCCGGCGTCTCTCTTGGCGTCCGCAGCGGCTCTCGTGGCGGGGGCCACCGGCAACAAGGCAGCCCCTGCAATGAGGGAAGGAGCGCCGTGGTCGCCCGTCCTCCTCGATTGCACTTCCCCTTGGTGGATGCGCTCCCTGAGTTTGTCATGTGGTCGGAGAAGTCCGCCGGCACCTTGCTCCGGCTTCCACACTTCTTCATCGGTGACCTGCAGGCCTCGGGGCTCGACGGCCTCTGGCTGCAGGCTGATGACTACTCCAGCAAGGCCTCGTGGGTCGGGATCGAGGTCACCGCGGTAGGCAGTGTGGTCTTGGCCCATGGCTGGCTGGCGTTTTCCCTCGCACGAGGCCTGAGCGGGAGGTGCACCCTCCACTTCAAGTACGATGGCCTTGCGACCCTCTTTGTGAGGGTGTTCAGGGAAGACGGCCGCCACATGGGATGCTGCCCAGAACACGGTAGCAACGACGATGAGCTTGGCCTTGATGTCGACCGTGACGGCGACGAGGGTAAGCTTGCCCTTGACGATGTCTGCGCTTCCTCCAGCAGCGGCGGCTCCTCTTCAGGCGAGAGCTCCAGCAGCGGCGGCTACAACCAACCTCCGCACCACCGAGCTCGCATCGAAGAATGCAGCGGGTTGTCTCGCCGCCGTGCCCCAGTGAAGCAGGAGGAGGGCCCGAACTGAGCCGGCTGCCGAGCTTGGCCTCAGGACCCGTTGCGGTCGCGTGGGCTGCTTCTGTTTAACCTTTCCTTTCTCTTGCATTTTGAAAAAAGTAGAGTGCCCTGCTGGGGTGTGGAATGAACTTTGTCATTATGTCGTGTGTAATTAATTGTGAAGTTATACCATTATGTTATGCTTATCGTCTTGATGCTATCCCTGGATATTTGTATTTCGAGTGGGCACGGATAGGGTAACTTAGCTTGATAGGCTCGTGGTAGCTTCCCATCTCATGAGGGCGCGGCTCTTGATACCTAGCGGAGCCCCCTTTCCTGATGAATCGGGAGCCATTAGTCTCCGGAGGCATTCTAGAGCTACTGCAGAGTTGTTAAAAAACCTTGACAGGGCATCTCATTCCTCCTTGCGCGAGCCCCTCGCCGTGGGTATAGCTATGGCTTAACACACCACGTCGCGCTGCCCGGGGGGCACGGACATAAGAGGGCATGCATGCTCACGAGCTTGATCGAGGGTGTCTCGCAAGGATTAAGAAAGCCGAAGCACTAGGGCAATAGGGTTTCGGCGAGGCGTGCTTGCGTGTGGGTGGACCCGAGCGTGCACACCTGCCTAGCCCCCATGCACGAGACGCGCGAGGAAGAGCGATGGGAAACTACCACTCTTTCCTGGACAAGGCTAAGAACGAGAGAAGCGAGAGGAGAAAAAAACCCAATTTGGCGAATCAAAACGCGAAAATTCCAAATTCATTAAGAAATTGCAAACCAACTACAGAAAGCAAGCAAATGAACAGCCGTGTTCGGCACATAGTCTAGTCTTCTCACCAGCGCGGATCTAAGTGCTGCCACTAGGACGTGGGAGGGAGCCCTTGTGAGGCCCACGGGCGATAATCAGGAGACTCCGGGGCGTGTACATCCCCACTCATTATAACATGAGAGTGTCACGAGCGGAGATCTTCATAGGCGTGAGCCTTGCTTCATGGGTAGAACTTCCGGAGGTGCTGGATGTTCCAGGCGTTCTGGATGGGGATCACATCCTGTGTCTCTAGGCGCGCGGCGCCAGGCCTGGAGACACGGGCGATCCTAAATGGGCCCTCCCACGTGGGTGAGATCTTGTGTAGCCCTTCCCTAGAGAGCACCCACCTCAGGACGAGATCACCCACCTCGAGCGTCCTGGGGCGGACGCTGCGACAGTGGTATCACCACAGCGCCTGCTGGTCCCTTGCCTCTCTAAGCGAGGTTTGACGGTGCCATTCCTCCCCCAGCCCGAGATCCATCCCCTGTGCGGCGTCCTGGCGTGCCTCGTCGAATGCCAGGACCCACGTGGAGCGATCCTTGACCTCATGTGGGAGAACCGCTTTAGCTCCGTAGATGAGGAAGAACGGGGTCTCGCCCGTCGGCTTGGTTGCGGTGGTGCAGATGGACCACAACACTGACTGGAGCTCGTCGAGCCAGCCCCTGCTGCCGGCCTCGAGCTTCTTCTTGAACGTCCTCGCCTTAAGGCCTCTCAGGCCCTCTACGTTGGCGCAGTCGGCCTGGCCGTTGCTCCTGGGATGTGCCACCGAAGCGTAGCATATCTAGTTAGCACAATATGTTTTGAAAAGGTTGCTGGTGAATTGCGAGCCATTGTAGGTGATGATGCGATTAGGAACCCCAAACCGGCTCACGATGCCCTTGCTAAACTTGACGGTTGAGCCGGCCGGGATGGTGCAGACAGCTTCCACCTCCGCCCACTTGGTGAACTTGTCGATGGCAACATAGATGTAGCGGTAGCCCCCTAGCACTCAAGGGAATGGCCCCAAGATATCAAGCCCCCAGACCACGAACGGCCATGTGAGCGGGATAGTCCAAAGGCCCTGTGCGGGCTGATGGATTTGCTTGGCATGGAATTGGTAGGCTTCGCAGGATTTCACCAGCTCGGTGGCGTTGCTAAGTGTCGTGGGCCAATAGAACCACTGTGGAATGCCTTGCCAACAAGGGTGTGTGATGAAGAGTGATGTCTGTAGTCCCCGCCATGTATGTCGGCCAGTAGCTCGAGCCCCTGCTCCCTGGAGATGCATCGAAAAGCAAAATTGTTGGGCTGCTTACGGCATAGCTTACTATCCTGGATGTAGTATGCGGTGGCATGGAGAGCCACGCGCATCTTCCTCCTTCTCCGGCAAGGTCCCCTGAAGCAAGTACATCTTGAACTCCTCAGTCCAGCACCCTTCCTGAGGCTCGAGCACGAGGAGCATATGGGCCCCCGAAGTTGGGCCGCAAGCAGGGGCTCCCACCGCAGGTGCTCAATGAAGATCCTCCGGAGACAGTGTTGGCTCCGTAGCAGGGGGAGCTGCTGACGGCTTGAAGAGCCGCTCCTCAAAAACGCCTGGCTCGTGAGGCAGTCGTCGGGACACCCTCATGGCAATGTCGTCCGCCTCCTTGTTTGTGCCTCTTGGCACGTGCTATAATTCCAAGCCCAAGATTGTTTTTCCATTTTGTGTACCTCTTCATGCTTCCATGTGCTTGTCCTTCGGGGTGTACTCTTTGTTGGATATGTTGAAGAGGACCTGGGAGTCACCCCTGATGGTGAGGCGCTTCACCCCCAGCGCCACTGCAGCTCTAAGGCCGGCAATCAGGCCCTCATACTCTGTGATGTTGTTGGAGACCATTTTGCCCTGCTGGAAGCAGAGTTGTATAATGTAGTAGAGCTTGTCCTTGGTGGGTGAAATGAGCACTGCTCCAGCCCCCGTGCCCTGACGCGCGAACGCACCGTCGAAGTGCATGATCCACCCATCCAGCGCCTCATCTCTGGGAAAGAGGGAACGGGCCTCACATACTTCATGGTCAGGGGCGTCGGTCCATTCTGCCATGAAATCTGCGAGGGGCGCGCCCTTGATGACCCTGGTGGTGTTGAACTCCAGCTGGAATGCCTGCAACTCAATGTTCCACTCCGCAACACTTCCGGCGGCGTTAGGGCTCCGAAGTACCCTCTCTCCAGTGGGTAGGCTGAGACGACCCTAATGGGGTGGCCTTGGAAATAGTGGCGCAGCTTCCGGGAGGCGAGAGGAGTGCAAGCAAGAACTTTTGTGGCATGGGGTAGCGCGCCGCCCTCGCCTCCCGCATCACCGTGCTGACGAAGTAGACCGGATTCTCGACAAGGGAGGAGGCGTTGGCGAGGTCTTCTATCTCTTGAGAGTGTTGGCCTTCAGTAGTCTTGTTGTTTATCGTATCGGCCACGGCCTCAGGGGCCCCATTCTCAGGAGCTCCCCTGGCCGGGGGATTGGCTAGGGCCTCAGGAGTGACATTGACTGGCGGTGCAGCTGAGGCCTCAGGAGCACCATCCTGGGGCTGTAGCATCTCGCATGGTGTCGAGGCTCCCCGCCATGGGCCCTCGGTTGGGCGCTCTTCCCTCATCGCCACCAGAGCCGCGCTGGTGGAGTGAGGCATGGCGGCCAGATAGAGCACCAAGGGCTCGAGGGGGTGCGGTGGCACCATCACCGGCGGGCTGGTGAGGTGTCTCTTGAAGTCTTGGAAAGCCACGTCAGGTTCAGGGGTCCAGTTGAATGACCCTTTCCTTTTCATAAGCTTGAAGAACGGGAGGGTCTGCTCCCCTAACTTGGAAATGAAGCGCCCCAGCAAGGTCACACAGCCCGCCAGCTTCTGCATCTCCTTGAGGGTTTGTGGTAGGATCATCTCTTCTATGGCCTTGACTGTCTCCGGGTTGGCCTCGATTCCTCTGTGTGACACCAGGAAACCCAGCAGCTTGCCGAAAGGGATGCCAAACACACACTTCTCGGGGTTGAGCCACAGGTCCACCTTGCGCAGGCTGGCAAATGTTTCCTCCAGGTCCCCGATCAGGGTCCTTGCCTCCCGAGATTTTACTACTATGTCGTGGACGTAAGCCTCAGCGTTCCTCCCGAGCTGTTGGCCTAGAGCGATATGCATTAGCCGCTGAAAGCTGTGTTGGAGTAAATGACCACGGGTAGCGTAACCGGCTCGCCCTGGCTCTTCAAAAAATATCGGGCCGACTGAGCCCTAAAACATCCAAGATGCAGGGTCGCCTTCTCTTGGCCGGCTGTCCCACCGGCCGGCTGCTGAAGGCGGCAAGGCTCTAAGATCTCTCTCGAAGAGGGCCGACTCCTAGCAGCCGGCCACCAGAGTGGCCGAATCCTAGCAAGCAGCCTAGCTCACACCCTCAAAGTTTGCACCCACATGACAACGATAAGATGGGGCGTGGCTACAGTGAAGCCTTCCACCCCCGAATCCCGGAGCAAGCGTGGCCACAGTGCACCGTACGGGGAGGCCACTCCCCGTCCAGCGCAGCACTGTTGCCATGTTGACCATGACATCACCCACTGCAGGCTGTCAGTACGGCCTACAAGCAGTGGGCCGCTCGTGCCAGAGAGACACCATATGGCGGCCGAGCTTGACCAGTCGGCCTGGGGGAGGCCGGCTCCCAGCAGTCGGCCTGCCCCCACCCTGGAAGTTTGTGCACCATTAAGAAGATAATATGGGGTAAGGCTACAGTGAATGCCTGCCAGGTGGCGGCACTGTAGCCATGTTTACCCCGACAAAGCCACCGTCACCAAGAGTAAGGCTACAGTAACCAGCAGCCGACAAGACCCCCGGGTGGTGGGCCCAGCCTATCGGCCAAGAGGCCAGCAGTCGGCGGGCCCCGGCGGCCGGCGGAGAAGCCAGCGACTACATACACTAACATTCTGGACCCACATCCAGCCGGATTACCATTGTACCCCTGGTGGGTAGGCCTATATAAACCCCCCAGGGCACCCATGCAAAGGGTTGATCTCTTAGAGTTTTAGACACCACATACAGAGAAGAGGAGAGCTAGCCTTGCCCTTCTTCTTCCTCTAGCCAAACATCTCAAGGAGCCTCTGATGGCTACTTGTTTTGATCTAGCGATCATGTGGAGACCCCACAGAGCAGGACTAGGGGTGTTATCTCCTAGGAGAGTCCCGAACCTGGGTAAGATTCGTCGGCGTGCATGTCTTCGCCTTATCCCATTTCCAGGCACCGGTGATGTCTTACTGGCTCCCACAATGATAAGCCATCTGTTGGCATATGTTGCACCAACCACCCGACATTGGGCGCCCACCGTGGGGCTAGGTGCACCGTCGTTCGAAGACCTGCTCTGGACAGGAACCCTCTTCCTCCCCAGCGAGCGTAGCCAGCCCGGCATGCCCGATGGTGCTTGCCCCGACATGCTGCATGGCATTGACGATGCATGCGCAGCGAGCCGCCTCGCCGATCTGCTCAGCGAGGTCCGCCTCTCCGACGAGCCCGCGCCAGGCGCGGGTGCCACCAGCTCCGAGAGCTGCCTCATCGACTTCCTTGGCAAACTTGATATCGCCAAGGAGCGCTCCTCCAACCTAGAGTCGATCGGCTCCACCGACCCGATGCTTGTCGACTCTGACACGACATCCTTGACGCCTTCCCCACCAACGTGGTGGTCATCGACAACCCTCTTCCTCGAGCCCACAGCAGCGGCAGCACCGTCGCTGAGGTGCTGGTCATGAGTCACGGTCCCGCCTCCCGCGAAGCGTCCATGACACTCTGCAGACGGCGTTGCATGACCTGTCCGCCCCCATCCTGGCCGACGCCGACACCGACACGCTGGAGGCCCCACCGCCTTGCCCTCATCGAGAATGGCAAGAAGATAGCCTCCATGAGACACCTCACCGAGGCTTACCAGCGCGAGGTTGATCGTGCCGCCTCTGGCACACTGCCTGCTGGCGGACCCAGCCAGATTTGCGCTATCAAGAAGCGTGGTGCGGCCATCGCCAGCATGCTGGGTGCTGACCGCCCAATCTACACCACACCACTCGAGAAGCTGCGTGCCGCCTAGGCGGCCGTGGACAAGCTGGACGAGTTGGAGGGCGACGAGCTTCACTGCATGACCAGACGCGTTCAACAGCTGATCGACGTGGCCATAGAGCGGCATGAAGCCGGCGCCCATGCTGAGAGTCCTCCCCTATGCCGAGAGCACGACGCGATATCCCAGACACCGACTGCAGGCGGCGCCCACGAGCGAAAAGACAAGGAGCCAACTGCTAGCCGCAGCCGGATGCGCCTCACCATCGAGTGTGACACAGAAGGCCGCCCCCGAGCTGTGGAGCGACAAGGCAACAATCTGCCTCCTCCTCCGCCCCGCGAGGAGAGATATCCCACCCCGCCGCCTGTCATGCACCCGACGCTCAGTGGCCGACTGGGCCGCCGCGAAGGAATCAGCGAGAATGATGCCCGCCATCGGATCGACCGCCTGGTGCGATCCCTGGCGCTCGAAGAAGAATACAATGTCGGCCCCCTATTTCGGCCCCCGCATCCGCGACGAGCCTTTCCCCAAAGGGTTCTCTCTCCCGAGAGACACGCCAAAATATAACGGCTCGGTGAAGTCAGAAGACTAGTTGATAAATTTCTCCACTTCAGTCAGCATAGCAAACGGCAATAGGCGCGTTGCCATGAAGTACATCCCCCTCATGCTTCAAGGCACGACACGCACCTGGTTGAACAGCCTCAAGCCCTACAGCGTCAACAGCTGGCTAGACTTCACGGAAGTCTTCATTGCAACTTCACCAGCACATATAAGCGGGCACCCAAGCCACGTCAGCTCTCCCTTTGCGTCCAAGGCCCGACCGAGTCCAGCCGCGACTACCTGACGCGTTGGGCCGAGCTCCACAACTCCTGCGAAGGGGTGCACGAGGTGCAAGCAATAGAGTACTTCACCGCGGGTGCCGAGAGCGCACCCTCTTCAAGCACCGACTTCTCTGTGATGAGCCAGCTACACTCGACGAACTGCTGATCATAGCAGACAAGTACGCCACGGCCGACTCCTCGATGAAGACCAAGCTCCGAGTGGACGCCTCTGGAAAGGTGCTTCCTCCGGCTCCAAAAACACCGGCTGGCGACTCCAATCGATGCCAACATCATAACGACAACAAGTGTAAGGCTCCTATGCCACCTTCCACCAGTCGGCAGTGGCCACGGTCGAAGACGAGCAGCCTGAAGGGCAGCCTATGCCCAAGCGTCCGAAAGGCGGTAGGCCGGCTTGGCAGCCAGCTTTCTCCTCCGAGCAAACCCTCGATACCCCCTGCAAGTTCCACAGCGGCGCGAAGCTGTCCAACCACACAACCCGAAAATGTCATTGGCTTACACGGATCTCTAAGGGAGAAGGGTTGTTGCCCCCTCCGCCTGCTAGCCAGCCGCCTCCGGCTCCTCAGCAGTCGGGCGCTCGTCCAGCAGTCGGAGCCATCCAAGACGAGTTTCCTGACGAGCATGCAGCCTACGTCATCTTCATAAGCCAAGCTGAAGACAGGCACAGCCGGCGCCGACAGCACCAAGAAGTCAATGCAGTCGCCTCCAAAGATCCAGAGTTTATGCATTTGTCTGAAAAGCCTATCAGCTAGAGCCGAGCTGATCACCCAGAGGTGATGCCGTCTCCAGGCTCCTATGCATTGGTGTTGGATGCCACCTTTGCAACAGAAAGGCGAGCTGCTCGTTCTCTCGAGTTCTGATTGATGGCGGAAGCAGCATCAACATCCTGTACCGCGACACCATGGAGAAGCTGAACATCAAGACGAAGCAACTTTTGCCCAGTCGGACCGTGTTCCATGGCATTGTGCCCGGCCTGTCATGCTCACCAATCGGTAAGATCCAGATAGATGTCCTCTTTGGAGACAAGGATCACTTGCGCCGTGAAGCAGTCTGGTTTGAAGTGGTGGATCTAGAGAGCCCTTACCACGTTTTACTTGGCTGACCTGCCCAGGCCAAGTTCATGGTTGTGCCCCACTATGCTTACCTCAAGATGAAGATGCCGAGTTCCAAGGGCATCATCACCATAGTCTGAGACTACAAGAAATCCTCTATCTGTGCTGCAACCAGCAGCCGGCTGGGCGAGTCCCTCGTGATTGCTGCTTAGAAGAAGATCCTTGACCGGGTTGTGGCCATGGCCGTCAAGCAGCCGAACCTGTCACCTGATCCTAAGGAGTCGAAAGCTCAGGGCTCCTTCCAGCCGGCCAAGGAAACAAAGAAGATACCTTTGGACCAAGAGCACCTGGAGAGGTTTGCTGTTCTAGGAGCAAACCTGGACAGCAAATAGGAAAGCGAGCTCGTCGATTTCCTCCATGAGAATCGAGATATCTTTGCATGGTCCCCCAAGGACATGTCGGGTGTTCTGACGGATTTCGCCTAGCACAAGCTACATATCTGAGCAGATGCAAAACCAGTCAAGCAGCCCCTTCGCCGACTGTCGGAGGAGAAGAGAAGAATTATTGGTGAAGAGATAGCCCGGCTTCTGGCAGCCGGCTTCATTATGGAGGTGTTCTTTCCAGAATGGCTTGCCAACCCATTCCTTGTACTGAAGAAGAACAAGAAATGGCGTATGCGTATAGATTATACCAGCCTCAACAAAGCTAGCCTCAAAGATCCATTTGCCTTGCCTCAGATTGACCAAGTGATAGACTCCACAGCTGGATGCGAGCTATTGTGTTTTTTGGATGCCTACTCAGGTTACCATCAGATCAAGTTGGATTCAGCCGACCGCCTGAAGACCACCTTCATCACACCATTCGGAGCTTTTTGTTACCTGACCATGACATTCGGCTTGAGAAATGCCGATGCCACTTTTCAGCGTTGCGTGCAGAAATGCCTCCTCAAGCAACTCAGCAGAAATGCTCACGTCTACGTAGATGATATTGTGGTGAAGACGGAGAAGCACGGCACCCTGCTGGAAGATCTCAAGGAAATGACAACTTGCACCGGTGTCAGATCATGCTCAACCCTGAGAAATGCTTGTTCGGAGTACTAGCCGGCCAGCTCCTAGGCTTCCTGGTCTCTGAACGTGGCATCGAGTGCAACCCAGTGAAGATCAAGGCCATAGAGAGGATGGACATTCCCACCCGGCTTCAAGATGTCCAAAACTTCACCGAGTACCTGGCCTCCCTTAACCGCTTCATCAGTGGGCTAGGGGAGAAGGTTCTCCCCCTGTATCAGCTCATGAGGAAATCCACTCACTTCGAGTGGAATGATCAGGCGGACGAAGCTTTTCACAAGTTGAAGAAGATGCTGACCACGCCCCTGTCCTGGCAGCACCGACTGAGAAAGAGCCCATGCTCCTTTACATTCCCGCGACTAGCCGGGTGGTCAGCACTATCATCGTGGTTCAGCGCCCAGAAGAAGGCAGAGCTCAACTAGTTCAGAGGCCGGTGTATTACTTGAGCGAAGTACTGTCAACCTCAAAGCAGAATTACCCCCACTACCAGAAGATGTGCAATGGCGTATACTTTGCCGCCAAGAAGCTCAAGCCTTACTTTCAAGAGCACCCCATCACGGTCATTTGCACTGCCCCGCTTGCCGAGATCATAGGCAGCCGGGATGCATTTGGCCAGGTGGCCAAGTGGGCCATTGCGCTGGCTCCTTACACCATCTTCTGCCAGCCTTGCACCGCCATCAAGTCCCAAGTGCTGGCCAACTTCCTTGTCGACTGGGCCGAAACCCAATAACTGCCACCAGCACCTGACTCCAGTCATGGTGGATGCACTTTGATGGATCCAAGATGCGCACCTGCTTGGGAGCCGGCATCACCCTCACCTCTCCCAAGGGAGGCAAGCTCAGATACATGTTGCAAATTCATTTTGCCGCCTCCAACAACGTGGCCGAGTATGAGGCGCTCATACATGGGATCTGGCTGGCCAAAGAACTCGGCATCCACCGGATCTCGTGCTATGGCGACTCGAACTTGGTGATCCAACAATCATCTGGCGATTGGGACGCCAAGGACGCAAACATGGCGAGCTACCGCTTCCTCGTTCAGCAACCCAGTGGATACTTTGAAGGGTGCGAGTTTCTCCATGTGCCACGGGCCGACAACGAGCAAGCAGATGCCCTGGCACAAATCGGCTCCACCCGGCAAGCTATACAAACCGGCGTCTCCCTCCAACGCCTCCTCAAGCCGTCTGTCAAGCCATCTCCAGAATCAGACTTGATCTTCGTGCCGCCTGACCCTGATGCAGTCGGATCCGACTTGGGGAAGCCAGCAGGCGGCTCGGGGACTTCGACAGGCGGCTCGGGGACTGTTGTAGCGCACCCGACTTAGGGACTTCAAAACCCGGCCCGGGGACTACAACGACACAACAGGCGGTGGCCGACTCCAACTCTTCACCACCCAACCCACCCACCCTGTTCGCAGTAGCCGTGTTGGTAATAGAAGAAGTCGCAGCTCCATCATGGGCCCAGCCCATCCTCAACTTTCTGGTAAACAGAGAGCTGCCGACTGACGAGATCTCGACAAGACAAGTTCAACGCCGAGCCAGAGCATACACAATAGTGAACAGAGAGCTCGTTAGGCGCAGTATCACTAGAGTCTTCCAGCGCTGTGTCGAGCCAGAGAAGGGCATTGCAATCCTCAAGGACATCCATGAAGGTAAGAGCGGCCACCATGCGGCTTCAAGATCACTCGTCGCCAAAGCTTTCCGCCATGGTTTCTTCTGGCCGACTGCTTTGGAAGACGCCAAAGAATTGGTTAAGCACTGTAAGGGGTGCTAACTTTTCAGCTCCAAGCAACACCTGCCAGCTTCCGCACTCAAGACCATCCCCCTCACTTGGCCTTTTGCCGTCTGGGGGCTGGATATGGTGGGCCCGTTTAAGACGGCACGCGGCGGCATGACACACTTGCTTGTCGCCATAGACAAGTTCACCAAGTGGATTGAAGCAAAGCCAATCAAGAAGTTGAATGGGCCAACTACCGTGACATTCATCACAGACATCACCACCCGGTATGGCATACCACACAGCATCATCACCGACAACAGCACAAATTTTGCCAAAGGAGCATTGGCACATTTTTGCGTGACACAGGGCATCTGACTGGACTTAGCATCCGTTGCCCATCCGCAGTCAAACGGCCAAGTCGAGCGAGCAAAAGGCCTCATCATGTCAGGCATCAAGCCCCGACTAGTAGAGCCATTGGAGCGCTCGACCGGCTGCTGGCTTGAGGAGCTACCGTCCGTCCTCTAGAGCTTGCGTACCACCCCGAATATGTCAACCGACTTCACTCCTTTCTTCCTTGTATATGGTGCCGAGGCTGTCATCCCAACTGACATAGAGTTTGACTCACCTCGAGTCACCATGTACACGGAAGCGGAGGCCAAGGAAGCGCAAGAAGACGGCATTGATCTACTAGAAGAGGGCCTGATGTTAGCACTCAGCCGGTCCACCATCTACCAGCAGGGTTTGCGCCGTTACCACAATCGGAAGGTCAAGCCAAGATCCTTCCAAGAGGGTGATCTTGTGCTCCAGCTGATCCAGCGAACAGCCGGCCAGCACAAGCTCTCGGCCCCTTGGGAAGGCCCATTCGTCATCAGCAAGGCCTTGGGCAATGACTCCTACTCCCTGATCGACGCACAGAAGCCAAGGCGTGCAAGAGAGATGATTCTGGCAAGGAGTCGAAACGACCATGGAGCGCAAATCTCCTTCGAAGATTTTACAGTTAAATGCAGTATGTATCACACGATCTTTTGTATTAAGTACAAGACATTGGGCCCCCCGAGGAGCACTCAGGGACTACCCTCTTTTATCTATATGATGAGTATCATGCCTATGAATGTATCACTACATTTGTTCTTCTGTCCGGCACCGGGTTCGACCAGTCGGCGCGGGGACTTGTCGCCTTGAATTATGTTAAGTACCACCTGCAGTCAGACAAGTAGTGTGCCTGCACCTAAGCTCTCTCTCGCCAAATGTCACAGCTCGCAGAATTGACTGTCCGACCGGCAAGAGTCAAAGTTAGGAAAAGATGCCCACACGAAAAATGGCTAAGGACCAATGGGCTTACATAACACAAGCCGGCCCCCACCCTGCCAACCGGCTGCTAAGCAGCGGGCTGTCCGGCTTCCCACTCACCTTGCTACAATCTAAGAAAGCTAAAGTACTTTCCCTCTCACACGGCCAAGTACTTTCCCGGCCATAGACTACAAAGCAGATGTCCGGCTGGGAAGGCGGCGACCAAGGGAGGGCGGCAAAGGAAACAGCCGAAAAAGATAAAAAGCAAACACAGTTGGAAGCCAAAACACATGCAAGATTATATTTACACAAAAGTCCTTCAAGGGCCGGCATTCAACTTAGTCTAAATACACCCCCAGTGGGTGGAACGGCGTGAGTTTAACAATATTGTTCAAAAGACCTAACGAGCAGGAAGACAAAGATAAAGATGGCAGCTCGGGCCAAGGGTGCAACAGGCGAGCTGGGCAGGTCTGTGGAGATGGCGGTGCTGGCTGGAGGAGTGGCCGGCTGGCGAGTCTTGGCTTGGTCATCACCAGTGGCAGGCGGCATGTTCGCACGCGCCTCGTTGCTGGAGGCACGGTCAGGCTGAGGTTGGTCGGCTGCTCCACCATCCGGCGCGGCGTCTTCACTGCCCTCTTCCTCCTCTTCACCCTTGACGCTGGAGTCGATCTCCTCCGCTGAGTCTTCACCATCCGCTGGGTTCAGCCCAAACCACTCCTCCGGCAAGGCGGCGCCGTCGTTGTTCAGCTCGAGGACGAAGACGCTGGTGTTCGTGTACTCGGCGATCACCGAGGGGCGCTAGATCATAGCCGGCCGCGCCACCTCCAGCTCCTCATTGGCCTCTTGCCGAAACGTGGCTAGCTGGGTCAAGTCCAGCCCGGGATACCACGCTCGAATGAACTCCAACACCCGCCTTGCGCCTGCCCAGGCTGCAGAGGCCTTCCAAGCCTCAAAGCGGCTTGCCGCCACCTCCAGCCAGCCGGCAGTCCGACTGGGGGTGCGGGGAATCACTTCGCCAGGCCAAAGGGCGGAAAGCACCTCGGCTCCAACACATTGAAGGCGGCGGAGCATGCGGTGAGCTAGCTGGAGGCGGGCCTGGATGGCCAAGAGCTGTTCCTCGAGCGTCCGGCGAGCATCCGGCGCAATCTCAACACCAGCCTGCCTCTGCACGTTGCGGTGGGCCTCGATGACTTGGCTGGCGGCAACAAAGTAGCCGGGGAAGTACTCTACACGAAAAACAAAAGAAAAAAAATGCGAAGTCAGAAGTCGGACCAAGCAGCAGGTGGCAAACAAAGGAACGAAGAGGAAGGCGGCTTACCGTCAACCATGTCTTCAATATGGCCGTAGCCATCATTCAGCGCCTGCCTCGACTCGGCCTAGTTCGCCGCCTCGGTCGCGTACTCGGCTTGGAGGGCGGCCTCGCTGTCCTTCACCGCCTTCAGGGCCGCCTTGTGGCTTTCCTCCTGGTCGGCCAGCTTCTTGGCCAGGCGGTTACGCTCCTGAGTTGCAGCGCTGCACTCGGCCTCCTTGGCACGTAGCACGGTCTGAGCCTCGCCCACTTGCTGGCACAGGTTGGCATTGGCCTCTGCAAAGACGGCAAAGAAGAATCAACAGTAAGAAAGAAGTCGCCAGAAAAGATCCGCCCCGACTGCTGAGCAGTCGGCCCGAATCTCCGGGACTACACCCAGTGGGTGCGCTAACGCGCCCCCACGAGAGATAGAAGATAGAGCACTTACTCCAGCTCTTGGACAAGTTTGCGGTCTTCTGAGTCAGCTCCCGGGCATGGGAGTTGAAGGCGGCCGCGTGGAGGTTATGATAGTCCTACAAAAGGGACAGACGAACAAATAAGGACAAGTTAGCACCCGAAGTCTACTAAGAAGTTCCAAGCCACCTGCTCGGCAGCCGACTCGGAACTCGGGGACTACACCCAATGGGTGCGCTAATGCGCCCCCATGGAAGAATTCAAGAACAAGAAGCAAAAATCGAGAAGCTTACCTGCATGGCTGACCGCGTCGACAGGAACTCCTTGTTCTAGTTCTTCAGGGTGGCGGCCTGATACTGAAGCCTGGTCCGGACGACTTGTGCCGCCGCGTTCAGCACGGCCGTCCCGCCACCCGGCGTCCACCTCGGCGGGCTGATGCTCGCCCTCTCCAGCTCCAGGGCCGACGAGCATGAGCCTGCGGCCTTCCGTGGTTTCGGAGTTGAGACCGCCTTCCCTGCACGCTGACATGCTGGAGATCGGACCAAATGGTCTGCCCTCGCGGCCGGCTCGCCTCTAGCCGGTGGCACATGCGGCGCACTGGGTTGGCCGCCTTGGTCCACCGCAGTCGGCGCTGGCGGAGCCACCTCCTTCTTTGGGGCGACGACGTCACCCTCCCCCCTCTCCATTGCCGGTTGGTCGCCACCGGCTCCCTCCGGTGGCACCACTGGGATCTCAAGCGCCATGGAGAGGAGGGGGATGACGAGCTCTCGAGGCTAGTTGTGCAAGGCTTCCTCTGCCCGTGCCGCAGCTGCAGCATCCGCCTGGGCCTTGGTCGCCGCGTCGGCCTGCGCCCTCGCCGTCTCCTTCGCCGCCTCCTGCGCTGCCTTGGCGGTAGCCGTGCTGTGTTGCTCCGCCTCCCGCCCCTCACATGCCTCTCGCGTGTTCCGCTCTGTCGCCGCCTGAAGCTCGGCACGAGGGTCCATGCGGTGGGCGCTGGTGGATCCTCCCACCACCCCAACCATGGAGGCAGCGACAGACCGCTCGAGAGAAAGTGGAGCTCTGCGTTATACAAGACAAAGAAAAATCAGAGGAATGTGGGCAAGACAGAGCAAAGAACACGTGAGGGAATCGGTACTTATGCGGAAACCATCTGCAGCTCCTTCACCACCTTGTGGAAGCGGGTTGCCTTCGCGGCTGCCTTGTCCCGCTTGGTCGTTGCGACCGAGCCCTTGGGCCTCTTCAGCCGGCTGCCGAACAGGATCAGCGCAACCCGACGTTTCTGTGCGCTACCTTGGGCAGCTGACGTGACAGACGAGCTCGCGCGCCCTGCTGGTCAGACGCCGGCTGGCGGCATGGGGCAACTTCTCCCTCGTCGTCGTCTGGCCAGTCCTCGAGGCCGGCCCCGAGCCCTGAGCCGCCTGCCTTGCCGCCTCCTCCCACGGCGTCGTCCACTACAAAAAAATACAATTCCGTGATGATACGTGTTTGTCATAGTAGGTCGCGTTTTTTGTCATGCATGTACATCCATGACGATTTTATGACAGAATCAAGATAGTCATACCTGTGCTGTCGTAGAAGTGTTCCATGACATTACCAAAATTATCATCGCAGAAGTGTCCACTTCCATGACGATAAATCGCGCGTCATAGAAGTGCTTTCATCAAGGGTGACAGACACGTGGCATCCACCGTAATGGAACGCCATTAAGCTATCGGGTCAGGTTTTGGATCTGATAACCCGTTAATAGCCCGGACCAATGGAAAATTTCCATGTGTAAAATCCTAATTGGCCGAAGGGAACACCTGTCAGCTCGTTAGTGGGCCAGATGTTGCCCGTCCATTGGAGGAGACATGCCTACGATACGTCGACACGTGGGTGGGCCCAACAGAGGCCCATATAGGTTAAAAAGGCTGGCCCAATCAAAGGCCCGTAGTACATAATCAGGTACTAGTGGGCCAGCCCAATAACGGCCTGCTTAATAAAGGCCCATTTACGACCCGAAGCTAGATCTGGCCCGTTAATTGTTTGCCCAATATTTGGGCCCATTTACGACCCAAAGCCAGGTCTGGCCCGTTAAATGTTCGACCAATATTTGGGCCCATTTGCGGCCCGAAGCCAGATCTGGCCCGTTAAATGTTTGCCGAATATGTGGGCCCAACTACAGCCCAATGACTTTCAACCTGATAGAGGCCTGATGTAGACATGGGCCCATTTCAGCCCGGTGTGACTTTCGTCCTGGGAATGGCCCGTGCTGCCCATGGGCCATATATAGTCCCACGGGACATAGGGCCCACTAACTGCCCGTGCTAAAGGTGGCAACAGTTAAGCCCAACGTAACTTTGGGCCTGTTAAAGTCATGTCGTTTAATTCGGCCCGTTGATGCCTGTACTAAGCTTTCGTCCTCTTAAAGGCCCATGATATCAGTGGGCCAACTAAGGCCCAAGATATGTGTCGGTCTGGTAACGGCCCGTGAGCTAACTGGGCCCAAAAAGGCCCGGTCTACATTTCAGCCTGCTGAAGGCCCATCGACGACTAGTGAAAATTGAGGCCCAACATGCATTTTGGCCTTCTAAAGGCCCGTCGTTTCATCTCGGCTGTAACAGGCCAGTACAATATTCAGCCTATTAATGGCCCAACGATACCTGGGCCAAATTAAGCGCTCGGTTGACAAAAGGCCCAACTAAAATATAGGCCGGTGTAAGTTGTGGGCCTGGCGCAATGTGTGAAGGCCCCAATCATTCAGGCCCAAGAAAGACGCAGGCCGGCCCAATTGTGGCCCACTAAAAACCAGGCCCGTTAGAGTCGAATGTTTTGGCCCGGTCGACTACATCTGATTTTTTTCAGATAGCGAATGATCGCAGTAACTAGTAGGAATTAAGAACAAATCTACTCTATACAATAAAGAAATTACAGCATAGTAATAAAGAATAAACCTACACTATACAATAAAGGATTTAAGGTATATTACATCCACTGGGCATCGAAGTTCGCCACCAGTGATCATAAAGCCCAATGAAGAAGCAGATTACAAAAACTAGGCACCATTGCAGCGTAACAAAATAATACTGAACCGAGACCACTTCCAAGACAGTTCAAGAAAGGTTAGCCTTGCGGGGGAACTGCTGCGCAAGCTGCTGAGCAAGGCTGTGAGACCGGCCTAGCATGTCGGTCATAGCTTCCAGGTGTAGCTGTTTAGCGATGAGGTTCTCATTGGTGTTCTCCGCAATCTCTCTTAGAGATAGGACTTCAAGTCGAAGTTGAGTTGCATAATGCCTTTCTGCTAGAACTTGGGACTGAAGAAGTTGAACTGATTCAGACAACGAATAGTGTGAGCTTGTCTCACTGCTAGTCTCAAGTAACTTGAACACTGTATCAAGACAAGACTTTGGGGTTGTCTTGCTATCTTCAAGATGTTTTGCCTTCTTTGCTGCAATATATGTTGGGTTTGTCTCACAGCCTTTAGCAGACTTGTGCATGCCCTCAGGCATATCACCCTGAAACAAAGCAGAGAGATGACAGGTTCTGCACATGTATAAACAAAGATGATAACTGTGCTGTCAATTCTATCCAATTTCAAATTAGAAAATAAAGAGTAAGTTCAAAATATCAATAGCATAATTTGGCATCGTTCATAATACGGGGAGCTTCACCACACTACTGGATTACCATGTCAACTTAACAGGCATAGATGAAGGGCAAAGAAAATCATTGTATCTATTTTGGATAATGTGCATGGCATGTTGTTCATATCATCAGCCACATCAGTAAGATAAAACAGGAGATGACAAGGTGCAAACGTGGGCTGCTTCACCACACACTGGATTATAGATCCACAAAAGCAAGCATACATATAGGGAGTATTAAGTAATGTGCATGGTATGAATAAGCAATTTTGTTTTACAGGTAAAACTTAGAACTTACGGTTATTGCGAACATGCATTTTGGTAGAAACAACAAACTAAACAGCAGTAAACAATAGGGAGCATGAGCAAATTAAACAACAATTGAGGATAAAGGCTTTAGAAGGACTGACTTACATTAACAGTTAACACCGGCTTTATAATGCCCTTCTCCATGTCAAGGGAAGGATAACTCAAAAATTTCATCACAGAATCTTCTTCATAAGCATTGCCTGTACTATACATTTTGTAGAGAGTAATTATAGATATGATAATACTGGAAGGGATAGAGGATAATGAAGATAAGATGCAGATTGATGCTAAATAATCAACTACCAATCCCTGGAAGTAGAAGCGTTAAAGGACAAAATGTACTGACAAGAGCAATGGGCTACACTTCTGCACTGGCATTGTCTGTGTATTCTACTTGTTGGTAAGATTAAATATAGATCTGATCTTTTTTAGTAAATGGTGGGCGAGGGAGATAAGATGCAGAATGCTACACAATGAACCAATCCCTCTTCCCATAATAGAAGAGTGTTTTGAACACTTGTGTACTGTACAAAATGTTCTAATATTATGGGACGGAGGGAGTAGCTGTTAATGTAAGTAAAGTGATAGACCACATCCAGTACTTACAAGAGGACTGCAGAGCTAAACCTCTTCAAAAGCATTGGGTTGATTCTAAATTTATGTAAGAGTCCATAGGATCTTACAATGTCCACCAAATGGACGATTACGAGGCTAACATGTGCAGTGATGCTACATAATCAAACAACTATGAAAGTAAGTATGTTCATACAGGTCAAGAGGTACTCATAAGAGCAATGCAGTGTGCAGTATAGTTGCAACATTCTGTGGTCCCTTGAGAATGAATGTTCTTCTTCTAACAGTTTTCGTACAAGTGAGACATTAAGGAAAATGCAGAAATGTAGTTCAAATTGTGATGTGATATCATAGACAGTACCTTACGCTGCAGTGAGACCAATGTGTAACAAGATTATTCCAGTCACTGTCTGATAAATGTAGCACCGGAGACTTTACAGAAATTTCTTTCAGAGGCTTGCCATCGAAGTGCGCTTGCCTCAGGTAGGAACGATACTTCATCAACAAGTGCTTGAAAAGTGCAACCAACCCTTGCTCGTCTTCACAATCCAGTTTGCTCCTCATCTATTTAAAAGAATGGAATCTTGTGTCTTCTGTCAGCAGAAACATATGCAGTAATGACCATGAATAACATTAGTACATTACTTACGCGTAAGTTGCGGAGGAAGACTAGAAATTGTTCTGTGTCTGCGGTATAATCTTTCCATGAAGGAAAGATGCGCACAAAGTTCCTGAAAACAACATAAGCTTCATCTTCTAAACTGGGAAGAAATGGAACTGGGGTCCTATTTGCTGCAATTGGGGCTCTCTCTGGTTTGAAAAGGGATTTGGCCACTGGATTTGGTGTACTCTTTGCTGGAATGGGGGTTTTGCATCGTAGAGCTGGTGCTATGTCAACTGGCATAATCATACTGTTTGCTGTAGTTGGGGTTTGCTGAGTTGGGGCATCAGAAATGACTAGTGCAGTAGAGCTAGAGTCTGCTAGAGTTGGGGTGTTTTGTGGGTCAGGTGATATTGCAACTACAACTAATGGGCTATTTGATTTATCAGGTGCCACTACCTTTTCCAAATACTTTGCTTGTGCTCCTCCATGATCAGCAATCTCCCTCTTCCTTTTGAATGTATGATACACAAGAACAACATTAGAATGGATAAATATGGTATCATGACAGATGGAATATGTACTGAAAAATGGATAGGCAGGGCGTATTCACATACACGATGTGTAAACTAAGCTAATGGCAGTTCAACAAATTAGAAGCAATGCAAAGCATCAGTTGCAAGATATGTGCGAGCAATGTAACCTTGGAAAGTTAGAGCAAGTACCTTGATGGGTGAATAAGATAGGGCATCTTCCTCTGACTCCTCCACTAGGGAGCTACATTGACTTAGGTCTCCCTCTAGCTCAGAATCATTGTTAGGATCATATTCTGAGCATGAATCTGTAGGTGGAGAGCATTTGCATTGCATTGCATCCAGACTTGATTTTAGTCCCTTAATGCCAAGTTTGACAGCCATGGCATTGTTCTGCTTTATTCTTTTCATGCGTGCAAGCTCATAATCATTATGATGCTGTTCAGAATTTGAGATTCATGAAAACATAAAAAGTAGTCAGATTATGTATGGAATGCATTGCGGATTCAACTCAAAGAGTGTCTCCCTATAAACCCATACATATGCAAAGTTCACCTCCCCAACCGTGCTGACCAGACCACACACAGAAATACAAACCCCTTATGTCTCTATAACAGGCAGGCACACATTTCAAAACTGAAGTAGGAACATTAGAATCATATGAAATTCGTATTTGAACAAATAAACTAAGCAATTATGAGTGGCATAATGTTTAGCTTCAAGGGTGGAGTGTTGGTAGTGCGACACAAAGCAAGTAGGTAGATTGTATTCCATGTAAAAGATCGGAACCTATGTAAAAGCTGGAAATGACACTTTCTTTCTATACAATGCAGTGTTTGTTGCCCACACATGATGGAAGAGATCACATAGAGAAATACTATACACTCATGTCTACGGTTCCAGTATTTAGAAACAAGGTGGTCCACCCTAAAAGAATATTGACAACAAATATGACAAGGCAAGATAGATGTAGTGAATCAATCATTTACTTGTGAGCTTACTAGGACAAGTATGCAGAACTGTAACTGCAGTAAGAGAACGTCCAAAATCTGAATGAAGAAGTTTGTCTAGCACTTATTGTTTGCAACTAATTGACGTGAATAATTGGATATTATATCGAATGAGTAAGAAAGACAAGTAAAATTGTCAACAAACCTGGCTTGCAGTAGTAATCTGGGTCAATGTCACTACGACCAACAATCCAAAATGACTAGTGTCTGTTCCGAGGGCCGAAATTTTGGAAACCCTGTGAACTTTAGAGGTACTAAAGATTAGCGAAATACATCTGAACCGTTAAGTGTAGGTAGCACTGAGCACACAACAAACCCTAATGACAGTCCTGCCTAATGATCAATGAATCAATTAGAAAGTGGGTGATGAGGAGTGGCTGTTGAGTGTCGAGGACGTATCTCAGGACAAATTGGGTTGTCTTGGTGGGTGCTGCACGCCTGAGCCCTGAACGGACTGGGAAGGTAGGCACGGCGGCGCGCCCGGGCAGCGGTGACGTTGTTGGGCGAGCGGCTCCTGGCCTCCTGTTAGTCCAGCGTCTCCTCCCAGAGTCATGTCGTCCGGGGACGGCAAGTCGCTGGTGGGGCAGGCGGCTGGGGGCGAGTAGAGATCGGAAGCGCGCAGCAGAACAGCGGGGAATCGGGGCCTGGGACGACCCAAAATCCCAGGGTGGGCCGGCCCACTGTGGGCACCCTATAGAGATACACACCTGAGCGGCGAACATGCATTTTCGAAACTAATTTAGGAACATTTAGCTGACCAATCAAACAACTCTGTTTTAATAATATCATATTCATATTTGAACAAGTAAGCTTGTTTAGCTTGATGGGTGGAGCAGTGTTATTATGACACGAAGCACGTATTCTGATCGTATGGTGATCATAAAAGGGGGAAACTCTAAGCATATTTTTTTAGCAAAAGAGGGTTTCCCTACCGATTTCTATTAAAGAAACCACCACGGAACCAACATGATCAATTAAACCCTAAGCATGATCAATTAAACCATACTATGATTGTGCCATGGCAGATTTGAAGCTGCAAACCGGAGAAATGATATTTAGCATCCATTGTTTGCTTCGAACTAAGAACTAAATTCTAAGAGCTGAAAAGAATGTAGAGTAACCAAGTTAAGATCTATTTTCTGGTTGAGATCAAAAACTTGAGGAGATATGAAGTACCACCTCTCGTGCGGCGCCGTGTAGGCATCGGGGGTGCGATGGTTGTCGGTGGCGTTGAAGCAGATCTGCAACGATAGACGGGTGCATCGGGGGATAAGTCCCGTTGCGGTGGAAGAGAAGGTCGTGTGAGCAGCCCCGGCAAAAAGGACTACGACACCGATGAAGCGAGAGGAAGCGATGCAAGGCTATTGGTCCGTCTCCATGGATGAGAAAAGGTCCATCTCTGGCAGTGGACGACGCGGTCTTGGTAGGCGCTCTGGCATGGTGGAGGACGGTGGTGATGGATGTGGTGGAGGACGGCGGTGATGGATGGGGTGGCGGACGGAGGCTGGTGTGGGGATGGGATGTTCTAGCGCGGATGGTGTATGAATGGGAAAATGGAGGGAGAGGTATAGGGAACCATGTTTCTGGGACGCGCATGTCTGAAATATGGGGAAGTTACGAACTTAGCCCTCATTTAAAATTTGGACGTCTCGTCGGTTGGGGATAGGACGGTAATCTCGCATCTCGCCAATATTTGCCCAAAGCAATTTCGGGCGAGGAGAGGGTGGTTGGCACCCATGGTTGGCACCCACGGTGTATGAACGGGGCTGGCAGGTAGGGCAGTTGTGTCACATCTGAGTGAAGTTGCCCCTATTGAAAATATTTTCCTACATCGATTTCGGCCGAGTCGAGTTTGTTTTGCCGCCCACCATGTATGAATGGGGAATGGAGGGAGAAACAGAGGTCTTTCGGACGAGCTTGAATCAAATGTGTTTTGCCGCCCATGTTTGATGCCCACCATGTCGGAATGGGCTCGGAGGCAGTCGTGTCACGTCTAATTAAAGTTACTAACCTACCTCCATTTAGAGCAGTGGAAATCGGGCCGATGGGTAGACAGTAATTTCCATCTCCCAAACACTTGGCTTCGGGCAGCCGACGTGGGAGTGGACAATTTGCCGCTTCTTTCGAATTTTGGGACAATAAGCATCCACGTTTACCCTGGCAACTAAATTTGAATCCATTTTGTATTCCTATATGAATCTTTATAAATCATTCTATGTGTTTTTATATATCTTCAAAAGGACGACAAAGATGTATTCCACTGTCATATATGAATATGGTTTACAAATGCCGATACTCAAATTCAGAAGCTAGAATCCAGTTTAAGGTGGAACACTTCATGTCCAACTAAAATGTCACACGCAACATAATGTGTACTCCCATTTAGATATGTACACAAGCGATGTATCAAGATTCAAATACCGAGTCAATCAACCAAGAATGTATAGAACTAATAGACATATAAACACTTATAGAGTATATGGATCAATAATATCAACTAACATACATAAGCCAGGCCGCTGTATTTTTTTTTTGCTACAACAGCATCCTTTTTTTAGCCAGCATCTTGGCCCTTTCCGATGCGTGCCACTTATGGTCCATCTATACTACTATTATTGTTGAATGCACATTTAGCCCGATTGGCATATTTGTAGGTCTGGCACAACAATCCAAATGAAATGTCTCCGAGTCTTATCAATTAATACAAACTTGTGCTCAAATAAAATTACAAACCAATAAACAAAAACCAAAAAACAATTATTACATGATCTCTAAAACAAATGGTTTGATTGGTTATATGAACAAACAACACAAAGGTTATTCAACGATGGAAAGAACATTTCACCTATTATTTACCAAGTGGGAATTTAATTTCCTTTTTTCCTTCAGGACCTTAACAATGTGGTCAGTCTCGGCTTGCTTCATTTTGAAATCCACCAAATATTTAATGGTTGTCTTGAGCACTGCTTGTGATTGTGCTGTTTGCTTCCTCAACATGTCAACTTCATCTCTAAGTGCAGAAGCAGAATCTCTTTCTACCACTAGTTTAGCCTCTAGAGCATCAGCATTTGGCAATTCATAATGCACGATTGGGCCGGTGCCACTACTGTGGGATGATGCAACGTCCATGGGGACCTCTCTCTTTGATCTTGGGCTAACCTCTTTTGCCATTAAAGTTCTGATTAGATTCAGAAAAGTTGAAGTTAGCAAAACATCTCAACTGGGAGTTATAACAGCAAACTAGTTAAACAAACAAGGAATTAAAGAGTTTTAATTGGATGCTGAAAAGTAGTTATTAACATCATTGTAACCCACTGTTGCAGCAGCAAAGCAGTTAAACAAACAAGTAGATATTTAAGTTAAGGCAAACAGGTAATTCTTAACAGTAAGTATCAAACACATAGATAGGCGCAGTCTACAATAGGATTAACAGGCTGTGGCATTATGTAATCAGTAGCAAACTAAATTAAGCCAAGCAACGTAATTGAACAATTTTGCAATAAGTGGCTAACTAAAATTCCGAGAAGCAGGTAACTGAACTTACGCTAGGTCTTTGTACAGGCACACTGCAACTTCTTTTTCGCTTACAAGGTTGTATGAAGGAGTCCATGGCATCAATTGCTTGGATACGCAGTCCCAATACTTCTTTCTTCCCACACTGCATTGGTAAGTCGAATGGTTAATCTGGTAAGATGGTGCATCCTTGATATGTTATATGAGGACGTGTAGTCAGACTAGTTGTAGCCACACACATCACACTGGCTTTTACTGTATATTTCATGTGATTACTTTTGGCATATCGAGATCTAAGCAATCTATGATAGGATGAAAAGACTGGCATCCTTCACATTATTGGCGAACTCAGTTCATAGAAACAAGCAATTCAACCATTCTGTGGGTAAATCAAAAGCGCCACTAGAATATTTTTCACTACCCAATCATACACGCAAAAGGGGCGACGCCACCATAGGGGCCGGTATGGGCGGCCGCCTCAGGTGGCTGGAAAGTGTGCACCTAGTTTGAGTCGTCCTGGTTGACCCAGGCTAGTTTTGTTCATCCCAACGCACGAGCAGGCAATGTAAAAAATGAAGAAAAATATTTCAATTTGGATGGGTCAATAATAAAAGTGCAAGGCATGCCCTATAGCAGGCTCGCGGCCCAAACAAGCGCCTCCCATATCGATCGACAGTAGGAAAAATCCCAATTCATTTGCTCCAGCCTCCAGTCTGGTTCGCTCCTAACCTAGACGCCGCTGGACAGACTAACACAGCACTTCCTCATGCCCTCGTTGGAGGGCGGTCGCCGGGCTTCGAGCGAACGGAAGGACAAGAAGATGAAGATCCAACCCTGGGTGTAGCCTGTGTGGGAGGCAGCGATGGCAGCACGGGCATGGCATCGAGCTTGCGCAAACGGACAATCACAACTTGCAAGAGTAGCATGTGCAACGAGCAGGTACATCACATCCCTGATTATATCTAATTCAACTCTCCAATTTCTGGCCAATAGTTAAACCTGACGGTGTTGCAAAACTTCTTGTATGTAGGGAATCTATGAGAAAATGAAACCAATTTCTACTTATTTTATAACTCCCCTATCAAGACTGAACTGACTGAATCTGATGTATCTAATAAAGTTTCCGATGCAAACATACAAGCTCATGTTGTTCTTGAGCCTGAAGTGTCTAATGAATAGACTGCTAATGAAGGATTTGATGCAAACATTTTACAAGCTCCTGGTGATGAACATATAGTGTCTAATGAGGGATCTAATGCAAGCATTTTGCAAGCTCATTGAAGGATTTTGTGTCTAATGATGATCTACTATGTTGAGACAGACAGAGATTTGCAGGAATTGATGACAAGCAAATAATAGTGCATTTTCATAGCTTGAGGAAATGTCGAGGCCATCTACCGGAAAGTCCCCATATCATGACAACATAGCATAAATACTTTTCTAATCTGTTGTTTGAAACTATTGGCATACTTGTGCAGGATAGATATATTGATATGCAGTTTGCGCACTGGTTATAGGTGCAATTACACTTCGATATTTTCAGCCAGAGAACGAATAATTCAAGCAGGTACAGACCATGTTTGTAGTCCTTGTACACCATGTTGCATTTTGTGTTTTTTGGTGCTTGCATCATTTAGTGTTTATAATTTGAACTACTTTGAATCATTAGCTGGTTTTCAAAGTGCATGTAGCTTCACATTTCTCAAGTTATGTTGATTTCCGGAGTGCAAGTGCCTTCGTATTTTTTAAGTTAAATGTTCGCCCCTGGTAACTTGAATTCATGGATCCGCCACTGCACACAAATCATACACGAATGCCAGTACGAATTAAATGAAATGCAGGGACTTACGCTAGCTCGTTGTACAGGCTCACTGCAGCTCTGCTTGCGCTTGGGATGTTCCATGTACAAGTCCATGTTACCACTTGCTTGGATGTGCAGGCCTTGTGCTCCTTGCATCCCCCTCTGCATTTTTGACATGGCGAATGGTTGATCAAATAAGAGGAATCGCCCTTGATGTTGTACTGGAGGACAGATACTTACAAGGTTATACGGGTGTGCGGGACGTGTACCAGATCCCGTAGCGTCGTCATGCTTCGCTAAAAAAATGGATTTGCTTGTTGCAGATGATATCTCCGGAAGAAATAAGAGTTAAAGTCAGAGTTGCATAGGCGTGTAAGCTAAGAGAGCAGTGAAAGGATATCCAAACATCATCGGAACAGTGCACAAGGGAGTGATGTGTGGATACCTAGTTCGGGATGGTGTTTGGGCATGCTCGCCAAGCTAGAGTGCGGGTCACTTCAAAGCCGTTGAGGGTGATGCGCTGGCTGGCCGCACACGGATGCAGATCTTGAGTGGCAGTGGAGCTCTACAATGTGGTGGACGAGACCGTTGGTGAAGCCCCAACGGCCTCGGGGGGCGGAGGTGCGACGATGTGCTCGGTGAAGTAGCCCTGGTGAGCTGGGAGACGGCATCGGTGAAGCGCACCTGATGCGGTGGAAGTCGGTGTCTATGAGCCACGTCGGTTGCGGCGGCCGACGTTGTCGGTGGACCACCCGGTGCAGTGGACGAGGGCGTAGATGAGGTAGCTCCAGTGCGGTGGTGAAGCACGACCATCGTCTTCGTCATCGTCGTCCAGCACAGAGGTGGGGAAAGAGATGAGACGAGGGGCGATTCGAACTTCTTGGGTTGGCGGCGAATTAGGGATTTGAGCAATCTGGGCGCGGAAGGGGACGGTGGAGAAGAGAGATTTTGCAAGGCTGGAATTGGGGCCGCCAGATATTTCAATCCGAAACGTGGAAGCGCGAACTTATTTTGTCGTCGTCCTTTTTTTGGGGGGGGGGGGAGGGAGTGGGGGAGGAAGGGACAAGGGAGGGGGTGGGTGGCTGGGTGCTACGCGTCCGTCCGACACATGCAACCACCCTGATAGGACTATGACATGTGGGCCCAACAGGTGGCTGGCCCACATGTCAGTGACCCAAAGGCAGGTTCCTTTAAGGCACCGAAGCAGCGTCCACCCCGACACGACCCTGGTCTCCCTAGTGTGCCTACATTTGAGAATGCAAACGAATCTTCTTTCATTTGCAAATGAATCTATATGTATTACCATGCCCATGTTTTCCTTGCAATAATTAGTCATTCAAAACGAGGTGCTCCCTCCGTTCACTTTTGTAAGTCGTTTCAGACAACTTAAAATGAACTGTTTTGCACATTGTCTGAAATGTCTTCAAGGTCTTATAAAAGTGAACAGAGGGAGTACTATAAATTAATTAATGAGGAGTTATTTGAAAAAAATCGAAACGGTATCCACGCTAACGTGGATTAGAGTGTGTGTCACATAATTAGTTATTTGAATTAGAGTGTGTGTCACGTAGCGATCTCCAATTCTAACGTGGATTTCGCATTTCACTGTATCCACGCTACTTTTTTAATACAAATTCATATGTATATGATGAACACCATGGTAGTGAGAAAACTTTTGGATGGATTCAAACATATGACCTACAAAAAAGCACAACAAATTGAGTCAATGTCAACTTTTCGAAACTTAGTATGGCACGAATTCGAAATAATTACCCGTATGCATGGTCCTCGGTTCAAATCTTACAATGTACACCGAATTGAAACATCGATATTAAGTCTCGTACTATGTACATTCAAATGTTGTTTTTAGCCCCCCCCCCCCCGCACACACGCTACATACTTCCTGTATCGGTCAATCTTCCTCTCCTAACCACCTTAGGAAGCTATCGGTTTCCAACACACGTTCATTCTTTCTCTCCATGTTTCGATCTCTAAGTCTCTCAACTACACAACCCCTTTTTCCACTCTGTTACCAAATGTATTTACCTCACACACCCGCCATTGCACCCCATGCCGAGCTCTCTCTCTCTCTCCCTCTCCCTCTCACCCTCTCGCGCTAAATACATGCATTGCCTATCTAGCCCCCCAACCTCTCGTGCACACGCATGCACGTTGTATATCTAGGTCACTCCCTCGAGAATATCTCACTCTTTCTTCCGCACGGTGGACCACACTTGCTCAATCTCTCTATCTTTATCCGAGTCTCGTTTAACCTCGTTTTCTTTCACACACAAATGATATATCTCCCTGTTCGGGCCTCGATCGACACACTCTATACTCTCTCAGACAGATTGTCTATCTAGGTCAGTCCAACCAAGCCGCCGCCACTCTTTTGACCTCATGGCCGGCCACGCTCACTCAATCTCTCTCTCTATCTATCTATCTATCTATATATCTATCTATCTCTCTCTCTCTCTCTCTCTGTATGTCTCGATTGACCTTGCTCTTTCTCGGACAAAAATGATATATCACCATGTTTGAGCCCAATTCGACCTATTCACATTGTATACTCTCTCACACACATTATCTATCTAGGTCACTCTCTCCAACCCGTCTCACTCTTTCGATTGCACGGCGACCCAATGTGATCGATTGAGCTTGCTTCCTCCCACGCACAAAATATATCTACACATCTGTGATTGGATCATCTCTCAAGCTCTATCTTACAGCCCTCACCCTTGCCAAAAGCTCAATCGGACAATATCTCTCCAGAGCATATATATCTGTTCAATGAATGTCGGACCACACTCACTTTGTCTCTATCTATATGTCTCTCGATTGACCTCGCTTTCTCACACCGTATCTTCCACGCATTGAAGCTACCTCTCCATCCCTCGCAAAGCCGGAGCTATTTACATTGCGAGGGGCACTCCAACCTTGGATTAATTTGTGTAGGCATTTATTCCGATCAGTTTAGATTATATTTTCGTAGCATTCGGCCCACAACTACTCCAAACACCGTTGTAACCCCCGCAACTCCCCAAGTTGATTTCCCTCTAGCTCGGTCATCGCTCTCTCGCATGTCCTTTCTCGCCTTCAACGTCGCACCATGGTATTATTGCAAAAAACTCTGTTGTTCTCTTTAATTATTATAAATAAGCTACAAAACTACACACCGATAGTCCACTTGGAATGGAACAAATTTCGACCCACAAATTAAAGTGCTACAAACTACACACCGAGGGGCCCACATGTCATGAAACAAATTTGGACCCATATAGAAATTAAAAAATAAAGGACGAGGATCGAACATGCGACCGGGCCTTCAAGCCGCACATCAATAGGCAACATATGTAGAACAACAATGTTTGTTGTACCCCCTTTGTTCACATAATGTTTTTATATTACCACAACCTATTTAATGGATAACATGTAATATTATTTTTAGTACTATTCGCCTTCACTTACTGGTGGGTTCCATGTGTGCTCTCTCTCTCTCTCTCCTCCCCTTCAGCGTTTATATGCACGGGCAAAGAACTCGCGGGCGATGTTGCCGTTGACCATATCTGGACGCGTTCACATGTCACAGCACCTGTTTCACGTACTAGCAGCACTAGTCAGTGTGTACGTGCAATGCACGTTAATTTGGAAGTATATTAAGTGCATGCGGATATTAAGTAGGATATTATTTGTGTGTTATTATGTGATTAGCACTATTTTTGGCATGAAATTAACTGCACGCTAAACGTGTTGAGCGCTCGACATTGAAGCAGTCTAGGTCGTTGGATGACAAGGAATACATGTGGCTTGATGACGTTTTATATTTAATTTGATACGGCTCTAGCAGAACATTCAATCGATCAAACCATAGATTTCGTTCAGTCTGACTCCGACTTTAAATTATACGACGATCGATATAAAATAAACGGAAATGATAAACGTTCAGATTTTAAGCATGGCAATCCGAATGTTTATCATGGCAAATTTAGAATACGCGGTGGCGGCGGGGGCGTCTTGCAGTGGGAAGCGGCTCCTCTGCCGTGCTCTGTGTGTCGTCGGGCCACTGACCAACAGCGACGGCGGCGTCTTGCGCCATTGTTGGCGTACTCCTGGACGTTGGCCTAGCTTCAAGGAAGGCCAAAATGTTCTGGACTATGGAGCGAGTCAACTGGCGGCAGGAGGTGACTGGCGTTGGTGCAAGGAAGCGGTCGACAGCGGCCATCCATCCCGCTGAGGGGGGCCCTGGCACCCACGCGGGGACAGGCACTGTCAACGGCGCGGCGGAGACATTCGTGTGCACGGGCACCGGCATGGGCGCACACATCAGTGCACGCGCAGTCACATGCGCTAGCAGGTGCACGGGCACCGGCACGGGTGTGCGCGTCAGTGCACGCGCAGGTGGATGCGTTGGCAGGTGCATGGGCGCGTGAAAGTCAGCGGGGACCTCGTGGAACCCCGTGGGATCAAGCTCGGCGACAATGTCCGGCTCCCAGCCCATCAATGCCACGGGGATGGGCACTGGTGCAGTTGGGGCGATGTGAGCCGAAATGGGAGCGGGGACAGGCGCGGCGTCTTCCCGCAAGGCCAGTTCAAGCACGTCCCAAAGCGCCTTATGTTCTTGAGACTCCGGTTGGGTGTCTTCCTCAGGAAACTGGAACACTAAGGGCAGACCATCATGATGCGGCATGGCGTACGTTTAGGTCAGGCTAGTTGGAGGTAGACGACAGGAGAATCGGAGAGGAAGAGAGAAGATTGTAGCGATACCGGGTAGTGCGGGGTTGATTTTAAACTGCGGCGCCGGCGACATTAAAAGTGGGAGCAGTTGGGACGAAGGTGGGCGGCGGAGCCTGGTCAAAGGGCTCGCCTCCCGGTGAGCCTGCACAGCGGTCTTCTCGCACGCCTCCCTGTCAGCCAGCGCAGCGGTCTGCTCGCACGCCTCCCGTCGACTCACACGCTTGCTCGGACGGCACCTGCCGATGAGAAGTGGGGACTCGTGGCGGCACGTAAACGCCCACGGTTTCAATATTGAAAGCGTTCGTCTTAACGTGACAGATATTTGTTCCAAAATACCTTGGCTCTTCATTTGTGCAACTTGTCATAAGCAGCTTGTCTCAAATTGAAGAAAAAACTTACGAAGTAATATTTGTGCCATATCACGTGACCATGCTCAGTTTCAAGAATTTATGCTCACTTTTGGATTTTCTGAAATTTAAGATCCAGGATTCGAAACAATATCATAACCTGCATCATGCAATAAATTTTCAAGCCGTACATCTGTCCTGTTGTATTTCTTAAGAAAGGATTTGGTCAAACATTTTGCTTAGTTAGACTTCAGACAAGTTATATATGCAGAGTAAAAGGATAATCCCTCCGTACTAGTGCATTGCCTGATATATTAACTCAAGTACTAGGCACGAACAAACAGGCTCAATTCTGTGCTCATCCTAGTGTACTAGTACTAGTACTAGGCAATGCAGTTGATGGGTGACCTTGACGAGCGGCGACCGAGGGAATTGAACCATGATCGGCACGGTAGGTAACATTGTCTAGTTACTAAAGCATCGCTCTGTTGTTCATTGGCAGTCATTATGGACCGGGGACATGAGGGGAATTTCCTAGGGCTGGAATTCTAGCCGCCAGATATTTCGACTTGAAACACTGAGGCTCGACTGGTTGGGTTTGCCTAATGTGCGTACCACGCACACCACCGTAGGACACGAGCCTCTTTTTTATTTTTTATTTTTTTAGGGTCAACACGAGCCAAGGTCTGGCTGGTACGCCGTTGGGTCCTACCATTAGAGAATACGAAAGGAACCTTTTAAATTGCCGAACGAATCTATGTGTATTACAATACCCGTATTTTCCTTGCAAATACTAATCTCAACGTGGTAATTGATTTATGACGAGCTGTTGAATTAGAGTGAGTTTGTGATATAGTGATCTCAACGTGGATTTCACATTTCATCGTATCCTGATAACCCGCAAGTATATGGGATAGTTGTAGCCTCTTTCGATAAGTAAGAGTCTCGAACCCAACGAGGAGCTAAAGGTAGAACAAATACTCTCTCAACTCCTATCGGTTACTGATACGACTCTATGCACGCTTGACGTTCGCTATACCTAGAACAAGTATAAAACTAGAAGTACTTTGTAGGTGTTGTTGGATAGGTTTGCAAGATAATAAAGAACACGTAAATAAAATCTAGGGGCTGTTTAGATAAAGAAGCAATAAAGTAAATATAGCGAGTGTGGAAAAGTGGTGGTAGGAGTTGTGAAATTGCCCCTAAGCAATTGACTACGTTACTAGACCGGTAATCACTATTGCAATTCTATTTGAGGGAGAGGCATAAGCTAACATACTTTCTCTACTTGGATCATATGCACTTATGATTGGAACTCTAGCAAGCATCCGCAAATACTAAAGATTCATTAAGGTAAAACCCAACCATAGCATTAAAGTATCAAGTCCCCTTTATCCCATACGCAAACAACCTACTTACTCGGGTCTGTGCTTCTGTCACTCACGCCACCCACCATAAGAAAATCATAAACATATTGCAAACCCTACAGCGGGAATCCCTCACGCTTGCGCGACAGGGAGGGCACAATAGGACAACACGAATAATAAAATATGCAACTCAAACCAATCATAGCAATTCATCAGTCACCGATAGGACAACAGAAATCTACTCAGACATCATAGGATGGCAACACATCATTGGAAAATAATATGAAGCATAAAGCACCATGTTCAAGTAGAGGGTACAGCGGGTTGCGGGAGAGTGGACCACTGAATATAGATGGGGGAAGGTGATGGAGATGTTGGTGAAGAGGATGGAGGTGTTGGTGAAGATCGCGGTGATGATGATGGCCCCAGGCAGCGCTCCGGCGCCACCGGAAGCAAGGGGGAGAGAGCCCCCCTTCTTCTTCTTCTTCCTTGACCTTCTCCCTAGATGGGAGAAGGGTTTCCTGTCTGGTCCTTGGCTCCCATGGCGTGGGAGGGGCGAGAGCCCCTCCGAGATTGGATCTATCTCTCTGTTTCTGCGTTCTCAGATTCTACCCCTTCACCGTTTCTTTAATATCTGGAGATCCGTAACTCCGATTGGGGTGAATCTTTCGCCCAAATCTTTCTCATAAAATTAGCTTTCTTGCAGCAAAAGAAGAGCATCAACCGACTTACGGGGGGCCCAGGAGAGTCCAGGGCGCACCTGCCTCCCTGGGGCACGCCCCCTATCTCCTGGGCCCCTTAGGCACCGTGTCGCGTTGATTTTACTTCCCAAAAATCACAAATATTCCAAAATAATTCTCTGTCCGTTTTTATCCCGTTTGGACTCTGTTTGATATTGGGTTTCTGCGAAACAAAAAACATGCAATAGATAGGAACTGTCACTGGGCACTAGATCAATATGTTAGTCCCAAAAAATAGTATAAAAAGTTGCCAAGAGTATATAAAAGTTGAATAATATTGGCATGGAACAATCAAAAATTACAGATACGATGGAGACGTATCATATCCCTAGTAAGTTTTCCAATGCAAATTCAAATTTAATAGATGAACAATATGAAGGTGAGAAAACTTTGTATGTATCAAGCATATGACCACACACACAGAGAGAGAGAGAGATACACACACACACGAACACAACAACAATCCAATAAGTATAGTGCATCTATTTTTCTAAACCATGAATTCAAAAATACTCCTTGTATTCCTAAATATTAGTCTTTTAGAGAGTTCAAGAAGTGACTACATACATAGCAAAATGAGTGAATCTAGACTCTAAAATATGTCTATATACATCCGTATGTTCCAGTCCATTTGAAATCTATAAACTAATATTTAGGAAAGAAGGGAGTAAAATGTAAGACATGCATGGTCCTCAGTTCAATGTTTAAAATGAACATGAAACTGAAACATGAATATTAAGTCTAGTACTACAGTACATGAAAATGTTGTGTTTAGGCGGAGCTATGATTGTCGGGGGTCAACCCCTCAACCTTAGATAAAATTGTGGAGCTACGTTTAGGGTTGTTTAGATTATATTTGTCCCCACCCTCCCAACCACCAATTGGTTGTGCACCCCCACCCCTCCTCCCCGGGAGAATATCATGTGCCCCCATACCTTAGATGCTATATGTCGATATGAGTTGCTTGGAGCTTGTAGATCTGAGATATAGCAGCTCACATGATGTGTCTTACTATTTTTACAGGAAACCTTGATGAGTTTGAGAATTGCACACAATTTAAAAAAAACTACTCAGATGCCCTTGGATCCCATATCCAACGACCTCGAAGCTCGTATCACCGTAGCATCTAAGATGAAGGAGGACATCATATTCTCCTGTAGGTAAGAATATCATGTGCTGCCACACCTTAGATGCTTTGGTGATACAAGCTCTTTGGAGCCGTTGGATTTGTGACCCAACACCTCCTCGGTGGTTCAAATGGTTTTTTGCTGAAAAGCCCCAAAAGAGTTCGGCCACTGCTTACAAGCACAAAGACTGCTCAGATGCCATTGGATCTCAGATCAAACAACCTCGAAGCTTGTATCACCGTAGCATCCAAGCTGCGATAGCACCTTATGTTTTCTCACACGGGAGAATATGAGGTGCTCCCGCACTGTAGATTCTATGGTGATAAGAGTTCACTGAGATCTAACGGCCCATAGTAGGAGGTTTGAATGTTTTTGCAATGTACGGCTGAGAGAGTTTGGGAAATGCGCAGAAAGTACAAGTACTACGCATGTGCCATCTGATCACTGATCATACGACCTAGATGCTCATATGACCGCAACGGGTAATTAAGCTACGGGGATCACCTAATATGAGCAACGGGGAGCCGTTGGATTGAAGATGTAGCGGCACACACGAGGCCTGAATGTTTTATTTGCAAAAAAACCTTTGGAGAGTTTGGAAATTGCGCATAATTACAAAGACTACTCCCAAGCCATTGGATCTCACTTCCAACGGTGTAAAAACTCGTATCACCATAGCATCAAAGCTGCGGGGTGGATGTGATATTCTATGTCGCTATCATTTTTGTTCGTAAACTTGCAAAATACATGTAATCCGTGTCGTTACTTGTCTAACCGCGCAAAGTGTTTGTTCAAAAAAAACATCCTACTCTGAAATATCGGAACAACACACGGGGGTCCCACTTGTCATTAATCAAATTTGGACCTAAAACTAACAAATCTGAAAGATGAGATTCGAACTGGCAACCTGGACTATGAAGCGTAAGTTGATAGCCTGAAACAACAACGGTTGTTGGCTTTGTCCCATAATTTGATTTTATACAGTATTACGTTGAGTAGAGTAGAGGGAGTGCCTCATCAACACGTGCATGACCGTTGTCTCACTTACTGGTGGGTCCCAGGTCTACAATCTCAATCTGTCTTCTCTCCGTCGTCTAACCTTTGCATGGGCACACACGAAGAGCGGTGCTAGCTTGCCGTGGTGTTATTACAACTAAAAAAAGCTTGGAAAATAGAGGAATCGCCTAGAACAAGAGACGTTGTGGCTGGTCGAGACGGAGCTAACCACATCTATCCTCTGTGCCACGTTTGCATGATGAATTTGTGTGGCTAGTGGGGTGTTTTTGACCGACTGGCTGGGTCCCGAGGTTGAACCACAGGTACTACGTCTGATATAGTATATTTTCACACACACATTTTTCCTCCCTGCCGAGACGTGGCACACCCTACCGCGCGGTTTCGGGGTCCTCCCGGGTGGTGCACGCATATATTCTTCCTAACGTGGGACGCGCTACCGCGCGTTTTTTGGGTCCTACTCCGTCGTAGCGCCGAAGCAAGTACCACCTTTCCCGCCGAGTACATCAGAGAAGCACGGTGACTAGCTAGTTGGGCTAGTTCGATTGATTAGCTAGGCCGCTGCCACATTTGTTTTTCACCCCTTTTTTTATCTACTTGCCGGCAGGTAAATTTAAATATCAATCGCGGCGTTTCTCCGGTGTTTGGGTGTGGCAAGATTTTTAATTTTTTTTATTGACGGGAGCAGGCGCGGCAGGATTTTAATTTTTTGATTGACGGGAGCAGGCGCGGCAGCAATTAGTACGATGACTCCGCCTATAAAACCCACTGCTCCCTGATGTGAGAAGTTGTCGACTGGTGTTTTACCATGGTGAAAACCAAAAGATTCCCCGCTCCTTGGCTGGCTCCCTCTGCCTTCCCGTAGATTGCATTACCTTTCAGCCGTTTCACCCCCTTTGCTTCCTCTCCCCATTGCTTCTACCTGGTGCCATGGCGGCGCAGTAGATCACAGAGTCCGAGGTGAGGCGCCTGACACAGTAACTCCATGACAAGGATGTGGAGCTCAGGGCGAAGGATGTGGAGCTCCATGAGCTCAAGGAGGAGAGGAGTGCCATGCTCCTTCATTATGTGCCGGAGTTCACGGAGCTTCAAAAGCGGCAGGCGTCCACCACAGAGATGCTCGAGGCATCGGCGGCGTTGCTGCAGAAAGCAGGAGATACGATAGGCCATCAGGGGAGCCGACCGGAGCGCGAGCGAGATCGTGACGAGGTTCAGGATCGCCTCAGCCACTTGGTGAACCAAGTTGCCACGCACGTCTTGCGCCTGCGTGATGCCTACCATTGTGCTAGCGTGACGATGCCGGTCGTCGGGCTAAACCCGTTCGACCACCCGGTTGACTTCAATGAGCTGCGGCTTCCTGACCTGGTCTCCTTCTTCACCTATATCTCCGAGGAGCTGAGCCATCTCCGCGGGTGGGGGCTGAGCTGGACAAGGAGGGGGTGCGGGCTGCCGTCATCATTGCCGGGCGAATCCTTTCAGGGCTCCGTCATCGCAATCCATTCATGCCATTGGACGCCGTCTTTGACGAGATGGCTCCCGTCGACCGGGAGCGGGCTCTGCGGGCGGTTGCACCCTGCATCACCAACGTCGTGCGCCTCGAGAAGTAGAGGGACTTCAGTGGTGTTTAGGCGCCCTTTGCATGGGCATGTCCATGTCTCAGCGCAATATGACCGTTGGATCAAACTCAGACGGTGCAGATCAATCCCTGTAGCACAAAGCGTGTGGGTGTGTTTGGTTGCATTCTCATCTCAATATAGCTATTTCCTCTTTGTGTATTTTTATTAACCTACTAGTGTGGACTCATGCACCCTTCATGCACTCTACCAAACCCCCAAAAGTGGGTCGAGAAGGGAACTTTTGCTCCCATCCCGTGCACCCTTCATACACCTTTCCTAACACTATTCATGCTTCATATAGTTCACGTTTCGTGGAGTATTGTAGCACTGTACTCTCCGTGCGCTGTAGACCTACTTCTGTTAACATTGATCTCACTATTCATTCTCGACCGGACAGTCAAAAAAGCGGTACTATGTTACATATAGGAGTAGTTGACATGCGCACAACATCATTTGTTATTGTCATATCTTACTACACTAGCAACAAGATTGTGTAGTACTGACGTATGAACCACTGCACATGCCTAGTAGTAGGAGCACTGTGTATGTTCAAGTGGCTGTCGTGTTTCGCACTCCTCCGTCGTAAGAGTGGAAACGCTTGCTGTAATCATTTTTTTCTTTAGAAAAACAATGGACACGCTCTACCATGCGGATCATCCTCCATCCATGCACTAAATTACTCACTTTCGCTGACGTGTCGGACAGCCAGCACCTGGGTCCACTAGCCATGCACTAAATTACTCTGTAGTAGAGTGACGGTAGACTACCCCAATCGAAGCGCTGCAGTAATGCCCAATGAGCCATCAAATCACAAAACCCCCTCCTTTCCAGTAGTAAGTTGGACGGGCGAAGCAACCATCATTTCACTCTTCTCTCTCAGCTTCCTCTCTTGAAGAAAAACCCCACTCGCTTCGCTTCTCCCTCATCTCGTTCCTCCTTTCACTCTTCTCTCTCAGCTTCCTCTCTTGGATGGACGCTGGAGCACCAGCCGACGTGATGTCTATGGCTCTGGCCAAAACCATCGAGGCTCATGGTACGAAGAAGCGCAAGCACCCCGCCGAGACTACCGCGGACAAGCTAAAAGCCATCGCCATGTCCACCCACCCCCCCTCTCTGGGATCCCTCATTAAGCAAGTCCAGGTAATGTCTCTTGTTGACGATCTTTTTCTCGATCTTGATCATGTTTTTATCTAACATGCAGTACTAGTACTGGTAGTACTACTAGTATTGGCCAAATGACGGTTCTAAATTCCTCTTTTTACCAAAACATGCGAGAGGTTGACACTGATTTCTTATAGATTACTTTCAACTACTCCCTCTGTCCCAAATTTCTTGTCTTAGATTTGTCTAGATACGGATGTATCAATTTTGGGACGGAGGGAGTACTTTATGAACATCAATGCTACCTTTGAACAGGGTATATTTGCCACAGTAACTTATGTTATGGATATTGCAAGTAATCCCTCTGCTCTCATGCCTTTGAAGACATGTTCTAGTGTCTTTGTTCACTCATTTCTGTGCGTATATGTAGTCATATATGGAGTATAATATCAAAAATCATCTTATATTTCTGAAGGAGGTAGTAATAAAATATGGTTTCTGTTTGAATTAGAACCAGGTCCGCGGTGGAGATGAAGTTCTCAAAGTCATGCCGTGTGAAGTGGAAGACGTGATGATGAGTTCTACTGCTAAACTATCTAGTTGTCGTGTCCTTGTCGCCACGTGTCCTGAACTAGTGTTTTCCTGTAGCATTGTTGTCAGGCGTGTTCTCGAGGCTGTACTTGACCACAACAATTTCCTGGCTGTGTCTTCGATTACGAAGGGTGTGGTTCTTGTAAAGCTTCCCAACGAATCTGATGCGGCATGTCTTCATCATCATGTTTATGAGTGGAAAGACCACTCTGTTAGGTTCTCCAAGGTTGACAAGATGGTGATGGTGCATGTAGACATCTCTCACGAAGTCCATGGCCTAGTCAGTTATGCGGGGTTCATCTCGTAGGTCGGTGGCAAGAAATAGTCTGCAGAGTTTAATTAGTGCAAGTTTGCTTGTCTGTAGTAAGTACTATTATTCTGTACTTGATTTGTGTTTGTGAACCCTATATTGTTTATTTGTACTACCGCTTTTGGTGTGTGGTCAGTCCTGAGAACAGTCTATGTTAATGCCTGTCCAATCAATTCAGTTTGTATATTTTGAAGTATCCAGATCATCTCTTTTGTGAGGACAGTTTATCAATTATGGTTACACTCCAATATCTGTATGCATTGCAGGGTTTATCGCACCCACCAGGATTTCCAGTCCCATGGATGTTTGGTCCATCCGATTTGTCACGACCTTTGGACTGTCCTGCTTGTGGGAGTAGGCGGGGCCCCTGCATGCCATGCGTAGTTGGACGATCAATCTTCTGTTTAGTACTTCAACATAGTGATTTCCTGGTAAGGATTCACTCGTGTCACATCAAGTAAATATTATTGAGTAACTGTCTAAATCTTATTGATTTAATGCCATGTTTTCTATCTTTTCCTGCAATTTTATGATGCAGGTTTTGCCATGTGACATTCAGCATAGAATAAACCGTTTGGTTTGCTCTATGATGGCTATTTTTGCAGGTTTCACTTCTTATGTCCTGTCAGTAATGAAGGCACTGCCCATCACTTATATTACTGGAAAAAATTGGATCAGTCTGTTGTTTGAGTACAAGCTGAATCCCTATGATGAACTGCAGTTTGGTTTAACAAAAATGCCACAACTAATCCTTCTCGCATTTAAAAGAAATGAAGAAAAACTGGATCACGGTCACGGATCCTAGTCAAGTTAGAAAGCTGATCATAGCAGACCAGACACGATCGCCGCTCTCTTGCACATCGGTACCACCTTCAGCAACGGATCGAGCACCGGCAGTTGCTTTAGCACTAACAGCGATAGCAGCTCAGTTTGATCCACTTAAGGATTGGGCACCGACCGCGTCAGCGGATCAGTCTGATCTACCGGAGGATCGGGCATCAACACTGGCACCTGCTCCGACACATGCACCAGCTCTACAAATAGCACCATCTCCGGCAGCAGCAGCGACTTCGGCACCTGCACCAACACTTGCACTTGCATCTGCTCCGGCCCGTGCAGTTGCACTAGCAACAGATTGGGCTGCAGTTCGCACTTCATATACCAAAGTCCTTACAAAAACCGACATGTCCACCTTCTTGGTAAGCATTGGCCGCCCAAGTGCCTCGTTCTTTTTTCTTTCCATGTTGTTTCACATGATTCACTGTGTTGATCTAACTGTTTGGGTATGTCTTCTTGTTTGCAAACAGAGAATTCCTAGAGCAACGAGGGAGTCGTTCAAAAATCCGGGCGACCGCGGCCAAGTTTCTCTTACCATGCGCGGCATTGGTGTGAATGAACCTGCTCAATATAACGTAAGTACAAAGGATGGTCGCATGATGATTGATGCTAAAGGATGGTCAAGGTTCAAATCTAAATCATATCTTGCAGTAGGGGATGATGTCAAAATCGAACTTTCTCGGCAAGGAGAGCTGGTCCAAATCAACTTTGAAATTCTTCAGTAGCAGCATGCAACTACCGAACTGATCTATCCTCCGAGAGATTTTGATGTAATAATCTGGCATGGTGAAACAAGTGTCCTGTCTGTATAAGTAGTACGATAGTATTATTTATCACATGGTATATTGTTGATAGAATTGCAACTCTGATTGCTGATTAGGAACTGTCGTTCGATTTCATTCCAACAGTTGCCGTGCTTTATTCAATTTTGTGTATTCGCCTTGCGGCAGCAACTAAAACCAACGCCGTACCGATCGCTTGCAATATGAAAAGCGCTGAGGTAGAACACATGGGCCCCCAAACATGCAGGGTGGGCCTGCGGCCCAAAGTCCAGAACCATGAGCCTGTTTGAGTATTATATTCTCAGCTGAACCCCCATAAAAAAACCTGAAACCCCATAATGTCTATGCGTTGCACGTAACATCAAGATGCATTTGTATGAGTATTTTATCTTGTGAGAGAAAAGGATGAATGAGGGAAGGCATTATTTGCAAATGTGGAGAGGTGTGTGGGTACCTTTTTGCAAAATTGCCATAGTTTCCTTCCTATCCATCAGATATAAATCGGACGGCCTATATTGCAGGATGGTAGGCACACCATCATCACCAACTCGTCTATACTATGTTAAAACAACTCTGTTTTTTATAATTATATATGTTATATATATTCCCCTTGATTTTTCTTATGTATAAAGTTGTGATATAAAAGATTTGTATATTTCTTTGGAGAGGGAGTATCTCTCTGTCAAAAAATATATTTATGTGTAACTAGTTACTCCTGTCTTTCTACTTCCTTTCGCTGATTTGTGGGGCAACCGACAACAGAGTCCACATGCCATATGCACAAATTAGAGTGCACAACTGCACGGTAGACACACCCCGGTCGTAGCACCGCAGTAATGCCCAATGAGCCGTCAAATCACAAACCCCCCCTTTCCAGCTTTAGCAGTAAGCTGGACAGATGAAGCCGCAATATTTCACTGGGCCTGAATCCCCTTCTCCCTCGTCTGCTTGTTCAGAGAAAACCCCCTCTCGGCGATTGCATAGGGTTTTCTCATGGAGAACCAGGTATGAATTCTTGATCCATCCACGATAAATCCAAGTCCCTTGGTCACAGGTAATCCTAGGATGGCAGCAGCCGCCGTTGATGCATTTTTATTCCTACTGAATCTAGTGTGTTTCATTTGCAATGCCCAAAGTGCGAGTACCTTACAGGTTTCTACGCCCTCGACGAGACGCCACACTTGTTCCTTCTCATCCTAACACAGGATTTTAAAACGTGCACAGTATGTTCCTAGAATCCTCTTTTCTATCCGGGAGGGTGGGTTTTTTTTGAACATGCTGTCGACTAATTTGGAAATTTGGATTGCTATATTTGGATAAAAGGTACTACTAGTATGATGGTCAACACCGACGTGAAGGAGGAAGTTATTTCTAGATTTGGATAGGGAATACATTGTGTTCTCATATTATTTTTCCTGTAGTGTATTATTTGCTCTGCCAGAACACATGTACTCAAGATGCTCGACCTTGCCATAACTGAATACAGTAGTTTAATGGTCACAATGAAGACAAGCCATGGATATAAGTTCCGAGTTGGGTTCATGAACCAAGAAGAACACTGTTTTGTTTAAGGACGAACTTGGATAAACTTTCTCAAGTGTTACGGACTGAAAGTTGGCGCACGAATGTTGATGGAAATAGCAGAACCTGGTCTCATCTTCACTGCGATCTTCCACCCCGACGTTGTTCCAATTGTTCATCCATGTTAGTTTTGTATCTGGTTCTTTCTTGTTGCCTCGATTACTTCTTAATCCACCTATTCTGTCTAACTAATCACAATTTAACTTTAGAAGTAGCAACGAATCTCCCACGAAGATGCTACTTCTAACTAATATTTTCTTATAATTGGTTGCACGTGTAGGTTTTTTCAGAGTTAAGCAGGCAGCTCGTTCGCTATTCTATAATAACTCGGCTGTTACTGATGGCACTGAAGTTGACTGGGTCGACATCCACAAGTTCCTACACTTTATTGATCGTCTTGAGGTCCTTGTGGGGTGTTTCAATGGTGGAAGGCCACATGGGATATGTGTGCCACTGCTGCACTCGTTGAACAGGTCCAATTGTGTCGAGAAACTTATGGTATGAGCTGTTTTCTATTATATATGTTGTTCATAAACTATTCCTTATACACAGTTTTACAGCTGTGATCTTCTTGAAACAGAAACTGCCCAGTTCTATTGTTCCTATAGAGATGCCTGACCATGGTCGGGTCAGACTTGCGCTTGGTCACAACATGATGTTTATGTCGACCTACTCAATTCCCCTTGGAGGTGAAAAGATACTTATTCATGGGTGGTCTCAAATAATGAAGGCCCGTCCATCTTGGAGAATAGGACAAAAGATTATGTTCATGCTTTTCCATGGCTCTAAAGCGAATATCCTGTTTATTGACCACATTGCGAGATGAAGCCACTTTCAGAAGGTTGTGGATGCGCGGGGTGGCACCTGGGCCTTGTCCTGGGGCTTGCCAGCCTCACCCTTGGTTAACTATAGGCAAAGTAGCACTATCGAGGCATGCTTTGTACGGTTGAACCTGTATAAGTACTCATACTGCTTTCAGCTTTGGTTGTTAAGTGCCCCTGCTGGTTTCAGTTAAGGTTGTTAAGTACTCCTGCTGCTTTTACAGCCTGTCGTGTTTCTTTAGTCATGTCTTCCTCCAGCCGCCAAAACCAAACCAGCACCGGCGGGGCCGCCTGCTTCCGCCTCCCACGGCTGGCAGCGCCTCAGCTCACGCATCGCCGCCCCACCGTCTCCTAAATTGTTAACGCCGACGTCCTCCACGCGCTTTGGTGCGCTCGCCGTGGCGCTGCCCTCTCGCGTTGTCAACATGGTCAACAAACAACAGGAATCGGCAGAATTACGTGGAGAAAATGACAGTAGGGGCCCACCACGTCAGTGTATGGAAAAATAAAATGCTTCCTCCTAGTGTTTTCCTGACATCTGGGACCCACGACATTGTGAGCGTATATAGTCAATAGACAAGAGAACAACACAAGATCGGATGACACCTGGGACGTAGCTGCTCGAGCAGTATTTTTTTTGTTATCATTGAGACGGAGCAGGGTTTGAACTGGGTTGTGGCCCATCTAGCCCAGGCTTATATTTTATGTTCACCATGTGACCAGCCCAGCTATTTTTTCTTTGTGAAAATGAGCCCAATTTATTTTTTCTGAAGAATACCCAATCCAGGCCTACTTATTTTTCTACGCCCTGATGGGCTGCAACTCTTTCAAGACGCCTGCAAATCTTGAAAGTAATATGAAATGGGTTGTACATATAAAAACAGATGACAAATTGGCTATTACTTTATAATTTCTGAATTTTTTTCACATTTTCAGATTCCTATTTCACGGGGCATTAACCTAATTTAAATATATCTTCAAAGTACTTTAAATATGGCTCAACATTTCGGTATTAAAAATAGTTTGGAACCCACAGAAATATGCGAAATTGGCCCTGGCCAACCAAAAAAATGACTGCAATAAATTGCATAAGAAGTTGCCATGAGCTATATATAAATTATTAAAAAAAAGAGGGAGTGGTCTGACTTGTGGGCCTGTTTAGTTGACGCATATCCAAGATTTTTTTAGTTATTATATACGTCAATAAACGATTCTAGCAGAAGTAACCGTTGGATATCAATCCAACGACTGTCGTGTTTCTTCAATCTCTGATCCTCTTGCTCCAGCCGCCAAAGCAGCGCCGGCGGGACCGCCTGCTCCCGCCTCCCATGGCTGGATGTGCTGCCGCGCAGGCCTCAGCGCCCCCTACTACTCCGACCGCTGGCCAGGGCATCCCTCTACTCACCCACACCCCCTGTTATTCTGCGGCGACGACAGCCTCACACCGCAGCCGAACCGGTGAACCCTCGTACTCCTCTCCGCGCAGGCTTCCACTGCCACGTCTTCCCCGGCTCCGCATCGTCCCCTTCCTAGACCTCGCTGTCGTCCACCGCCGTGGTGCTCTCAGCGCGGCATGGTCAATGTGGTCAACGACCGACTTCCATCGGAAGAGTATTGTATGTGGAGAGGCTGACAGCTGGGTCCACGGCAGCCGCAAGGAAGTGCCTCCTTATTATGCGGAAAATAATTATCCCTCCACCTAATAGCAGGGACCCACTAGATGGGCCACCAGTATTTTGCAACAAAAACATTTCCCCCTGACTGCTGGGACCCACCGGATGGGCCAC